>NC_061857.1:15058646-15081146 GCF_019202785.1 Penaeus chinensis
TTTAGTAAGAGAGAAAAGAGTCGGGGCTTAACCCAACATGCGGGGTAAAAGTTGGGGGGCATAGCTGACCGGGAGGCAGAAAGGAGGACAAAGGCTGGAGAGGGAGGCCCCGCGCCATCTGTGCGCAAAAAAAGCAAAAGTTTAAAAGAAAAGACTCGTTACCGGGGGGAAAGAAGGCGGGAGAGGGGAAGGATAAAGGGGGGGATCGAAAAGATGATTTAGTAAGAGAGAAAAGAGTCGGGGCTTAACCCAACATGCGGGGTAAAAGTTGGGGGGCATAGCTGACCGGGAGGCAGAAAGGAGGACAAAGGCTGGAGAGGGAGGCCCCGCGCCATCTGTGCGCGCGTGGCCCTGGCATGGCGGGATTCGCCTTGCATGAGCGAACTCATGGGACGGCGAGTCCACATGCCCGGGCTGCGGCGCGCACTCGGCTAACGGGGAGGTTGGGAGCAGAGAGGGCGGCCTGCCAGGCGCCATCGGGGCCCCACCGTGCACGGACTTCTCGCCCATGGCAACGGTGGCGCCCTCGGCTAACCAGGAGACTGCGAGGGTGAAATACGAGTGAGATCGCTAATCAGAGGCTATCTCCCACGCCCGCGTCGAGCAGAGATTTCTCCCTGTCGGCGGCAGGACTTCCAGGGAGACGTGCTCTGGCGATCTCACCACGCTTGGATTGTCAACACTGGCCATGACATCTCCTCCCCCACTCGCGCGTTGCCACTCCTTATGGCAAAGGAGCCACGGTCATGGCAGGGTGCAGGCGGCAGATGTCACGTATCGGGAATCCGGAACCAGTGAGATGAAGGTAAGGATTAGGATGAGGGGCACTTGCGCTATGGGAGGATAATGAGATGTGGCGTGGGTGAGGTTGTGTGACACACGGAAGGAGGAAGGGGGAGAGGAAGGGAGTTAAAAACGGGATAGGGCTCTCTTAGGGAATATGTTTATTGACAAAGTTAATAAAATCGTAATTTGAGTAAAACAACCACCCAAAACATTAAAAACTGAAAGAACACAAACGTTAAAACAAGAAACTAAAATAAAACGAAAGAACATTTAAAAAACAACGCAAACACGAACGTAAGAAAAATAAAAGCTTAAAAAAGTTTACGCGATAAATTCGGCGCTCGCCATCCGCGCTCGCGAGACCCGGCAACAATCGCGCCGAGACGTGATTGGCCGGGCCGCGGCGAGCGAGGGCGCCGAGTTTATAGTAAAAACCGCCGAAGCTCACGCAACTTTACTTAACATTATAAAGTTAAAAAATATTAAAACGAACAAAACAAGAGAGGGAGGGAGGGTGAAAGGCAGGAAGGAAGTATGAGAAGGTTCACATAGGATAAGATGTTGCTGCCAAGCTCAAAAAACTGGCTCCTGTTCTTCGTCCCAGTCCAGCGCAAAGGAATCCCGGCCAAGGCCGCTCCTCCTTCCCCGGAGATAGACATTATTCCTGTCTATCCAGTCGGGCAGCCAAAGACGAAGTTTGTCGAGTTGTTTACAAACCCTCGCGCGCCACACAAGGTTCAGAGGGAGCACAGAAGCTCTCTCGTGGAGTTGTGATGACGACACAAACTCGTCCCAGCCCACACTGTAGACCCATCGGAGAGCTTTATTCTGAATGATCTGTAGCTTTCTTCTGTTTGTGTATGCTGCTAGTGTAAGTGTAAGTGGGGAGTATGTGAGAAGAGGGTGTATGATGGCTTTGAACAGGTGCAGCTTTGTGCGCGGGGCCGCACATCTAAATCGACGAAGCGACTGTAAGCCCTTTTTAGCCAATGCGGCTTTTTTCCAAATATGATAATGAAATCTTAGCATGTAATCGAACGTTACACCGAGCACGATGCAAGAGCGTGTTATTTGAAGAGGTGCTTGTAGTCTGTCGAAAGAGTTTAGGTGTATTGGATCGTAAGGAGGATTGTGTTTAGGGTCAATAAAGAGAACTTTTGTTTTTGTCGCATTAGTTTTGATAAGCCATTTGTGCTCCCATCTCGAGACGGTGTCAAGCTCGTCGTTAATTCGTCGGACAACACCAGCGAGCGAATTATGTCTGGCTAAGTGAGTACAGTCGTCGGCGTAAAGGAGCGTCAATGAATCGGGAAATGTGGGGTCAGGGAGGTCGTTTGTGTATAATATGTATAGTGTTGGGCTGATTATGCTGCCTTGAGGTACACCTGCGTGCATTTGGATGGTGTTGGAAATTTTTCCTTTAAATTTGAGTTTTAGTTTACGGTCATCCAAGAAGCTGCATAGCAGCTTCTTGGTGCACGAAGGGAAATTAAATTTAGTGCACAGTTTGTACTTCAAGCCAGCATGCCAGACCGTGTCGAAGGCTCGCTCCACGTCCTTGGTTACGAGAACCGTCTTTAGTCTTCTGTCTTTGTTGTTAAGACAGTAATTGGTCAGTATAGTCAGTGCGTCATTAGTCGATCGGTGAGAGCGGAAGCCGAATTGTTTTGAGGAGAGTAAGTCATGATCGTCGAGATACCGCCTTAGTCGGGAGTTAATTATTTTTTCAAAAATTTTGCCTAATGTCTCTAGTAAACTAATTGGGCGGTAATTCTTGGGGTCGGTTAGGTCTTTGTTTGGCTTAGGGATGAGGGCCACTAAAGCAGTTTTGAAAGGTGAGGGATAGTAGCCAGAGGCCAAGGAAGTGTTATAAAGGTACGTCATAGCTCGTAAAATGTTGTCAGGAAGGTGTATGAGTACGTCACGTCCGATCTGAGAGGAGCCCGGAGCCTTTCGAGGAAACCTCATTATTATTTGTTTTACCTCCTCCAGCAAGATGGGTGCACGGAGTTCGCATGTGTCGTCCAGATTATCCAGGTGGATAATCTGCTCTGGTTCTGTTTCTATCCTGTGGTCTTGGCTCCAGGTGTTGATGGATTGAAAATGTTCATTAAAGAGAGGGTGGGGTTCATGTGGATAGAAAACAGTTTGCCAGTGATCATGAAAAATTTTGATAACCTCCACGGGATCTGAAATTTGGTTGTTGTCCTTGAGGAGGTGAGTGAAGGGGGGGAAATTGCTACCTTTTAATCGCTTAATTGATTGTCAAAATTCCCGTGGAGTGCGAACTCTCATAGATTCTGTTTGTTTAATTAAATTATGCCAATGAGTTTTGTGGTCATTATCAAAACTATTTATGACATGGTTTCTAAGGATAGTGAGGTCCCACCGAACTCGATGCAAGTGGTTTAAATTTTGAAGAAAACGGTTCCTGTAGCAGGTCAGGAGACGCTTGGTTCTCTCGCTTGGATAGAATGAAGTTCTGATTTTAAAGCGCTCTCGCGGAATAGCGCGGCGCATTGCTGCTGATATCCATGCGAAGAGATGATGCCAATGCCTATCTATTTCGAGAATATTTTCTCTTTCAAGGTTAAAGTTTAAATCTTATCTTGCCAGTCAAAATTTTAAGTCGTCCCAGTCTGCTTTTTTATACCTGAAGGATGTTGTTTCTTTGTTTTGTATAGGTGTGGTAGAAAGTTTTATGATGATGGGTATGTGGTCAGAACCGAAGTTCGGGCCGGGTTGTGTGTGTGTGTGGTAGGGGAGAGCCGCTCTGTTCCCGAAAACGAGATCAGGGCGGCCCTTCCCTCTCGATGTGAATGAAGTGTAGAAGTCGGGTCCGATGTAGTGCAGTCTTTTTGTTTCGAAAATAGACAAGAGCTGTCTGCCGTGTGTGTTGCTGTTTGTGTGGTTAAGTGATGTGTGTGCTGCGTTAACATCCCCGGCAAAGAAGACTGGGAGATTATTATAATTAAATATTTTATTGAAATCGTGAATGGGCAAGTTTGTTTGAGGTCTGATATAGGCAGTGGCAATCATTATGGGGCCCTGCTGGGTGAATAGCTTAATAGCCATGAAGTCTGGATGAATGAATGGAGGCGAGATGAATTCGAAATGAAAGGTGGATTTTACGAGAATGCAGGACCCTACACACCAGCCGTTTCGTGATTGTCTTGACGTGTAGCCGAAGTGTTTGATAGCATAGGAGTTAGTGATAGAGGTAGAGTTTAAAAGAACAACGTCAGGACTTTCCCGATCTAGGAGGTCGTAAAAGAGGCGTCTTGCGTTATAAAACGATCTTACGTTCGCTTGGACGATTGTCAGCATGCCACTCAGAGTAGGTCGGGATGACGGTGACCTACTTTTCGTGGCGTTTGCTGCTCACGGAAACGCGGCCGAGGACGAGCCCCAGACTGGGTCTCTTCGGGGTCCGGGAGGGACTCCTGAGAGAGGGAGACATGGCATTCTCGGGAATCGGCGGACCAATTCCCGACGCTACCATGTCCCCCAAGGTTTCCCCTGACGGGGAGGACGGGAACTGCGTCCCCAGGGGGAACGGGCAGCGCGGCAGCCCCCTCTTCGACCTCAGGACCGAGGTCGATGCGAAGGCTATCGTCGCTGCTGCTGTCCCCAATTAAGGTGTCGTCATGACGACGACGAGGAGCGGAGGGCTCCGGGTTTTCCGTGAGCAGAGGGTCTTTTTTGTCTTTTTTCTGGTGAGTGTTTAGTGGTGAAGGAAGTTTGCGTTTGTGATCATTTGTGTTATTTGTAGTTTTTTCTTGTGCAGTTACTCTGGGTTTGCGTTGTGGTTGTGGTTGTGAAAGTACATGTGAGTGTGAGGTAGAGGGCTGTGGTGCTGTGGTGGGCGCCACTCTAGCCTCGGTGTTTGTGTTTGTTTGTGTGTGATACTCTGGTATGTATAGGTTTTCGTCTTCGAAGATCTCCTCAGGAATCACAATACTGGGGAAACCGTTTTTCTGTAGTAGTATAGGGAGTATGTTTGTGAATTTCTTGGCGTTGTATTTGGCAGCTATTAAAGCTACGTGTAGTATGGTTTGTATTTTGGGGTTGTTGTTTGGTATGAGGGTGTTGTTTGGGGGGAATTGAGGTGGAAGAGGCATTGTGTTTCCTGAGGGAATCGTGTTGGGGCGTTTTGTAGTGGGTGTGGATGTTTGTAAGGGTCGGAGTGTTGAGGCGTAGGTTGGGTTGTTGTTTTGTTTTTGTGCTTGTCTTTTTGTTTTGATGATTTCTTTGCGTTTGGGGCAAGACCCACTGACGGCGACATACTGGCCCTCGCAATTGCAACATTTGGTGGTCTTGTTGCATGTGGCATAGAAATGACCGAGGTCACCACATCTGCTGCATCTCTGTTCGTGTGTGCATGTGTGTTTTGTGTGGTTGAAGCGGTAACATTTCAGGCACTGGTCAACCAGAATAAAGCTCTCTGGTTCCACATTATAGGTGGGGACGGATGTGTTGAACATCATTATCCCACGAGTTAGGAGCTTCTGTGCCTCTTCAGGCGCAGAGCAGCGGATTTTAACTATGCGTGACTCAGGGGGTTTGTAAATATCAAGGACAGTGACATCGTTTTTAGCCGCGACCTCCGCCTGGATAGACTCGCACGATCGTGGCAGGATTGTCTTGTCGATCTTTTTAGCCACGACCGTGCATTTGGCCTTAGTCTCAGGGGAAGGTAAGGGTTTAAAACCTTGTTCTAGGAGTTTCCTTTGGCCAGACGAGGAGAGAAAGGGGGTCAGTTGTTCAGGCTTAGCAACAACAACTTTGTAGCCATTGTGAACCTTGAAGCAATGTGTTACTGCAACTTCTGTGAGCGAGAATATTTTCTGGAGAGCCACCTCACAGGAGATAGGCTCCCCAGAATATGATAATTTGATTACGTGACCCATGACATAGCGCGAGGGTGATGATGATGGGTGAGGGAGGGAAGTCTAGCAGGGCTAATAGACAGGGCGATGAAAGGGCGGATTGCGGTATCAAAAAGGGAGACACACCGGGCAATAAGCAGTCTTTGTATGTTAGGGCCGGTCGGGGTTGAACCCTGCCGAACGGGAATTAACCCTTATGCGTTCGGCCGGCACCTCGCAGCAAAACTGCAAATTGCCACAGTGCTTCGTATTTTTAATTATAAGCACTCTGGCCTATAATTAAAAATACTAGCCTCAAAGCAAGTAGTGTGCAATAACACCCAAAGTTATCACACAAGGCCAAGGTCGTCTTTGCGTGGGGTGTCAAACGATCTCTCTACGAAGAAACCACGCAAAAACCTTGGGACCTAGAGGTCCTGAGAGCCCTTCTCAAAATTCGGCCCGGCCGAGATCGGGTAAGGCTACCGCCGCGCCCCGTCTGCGTAGCGGCGAGGCGGCCGACTCAGATGAGCGCTCATCTTAACTGACCGCTGTGCAAATACAAACTCGCCTAGGCCTTGTTATTGACAAAAGGTCACATGTAAAATACCTTCAATTGAATGGGCCTTAGTCGTTTGTCCCAAGGTTCAACTTGGAATTGAACATAACATCACGGAGGCTGGATTACAGGACCTGACATGTGCCGTATCTCTGGCAATATTTACCCAGTAGAAATAGGCGGGGTTAAGCCTTAGTCTCAGGGAAGGGTAGGGGTTTAAAGCCTTGTTGTGAGAGTTTCCTTTGGCCAGATGAGGCAAAAAAGTAAGTTTGGAAAGAAGAGTGGGAAGGAAGAATGGGGGATAGGGAAAGGATAGGGGTGGAGGAATATGAATTTTACTAGGAGAGGAAGGGGCCGGTGCAATTTTTTTTATTTTTTTTATTTTTTTTATTTTTTTTATTTTTTTTTTTTGCCTTCCAGGGATTATCATAGCAGGTATGATCCCGCTATGATAGCCTGTTGCAGGTGAGACCCTCGCCTGCCTCCCTTCCAGCTCCTAGGAGCTGAGAGCGAGGTTCAGTGGGTCACTCTTTTGTTTATTTAAACGAGAACAAAGGAACATAAGGATAAAACATGAGTAAGATGTGTGTGATCTATCTGTCTAGGGCGGGAGACATCCTCTGGGAGACATCCTCTGGGAGACATCCTCTGGGAGACATCCTCTGGGAGACATCCTCTGGGAGACATCCTCTGGGAGACATCCTCTGGGAGACATCCTCTGGGAGACATCCTCTGGGAGACATCCTCTGGGAGACATCCTCTGGGAGACATCCTCTGGGAGACATCCTCTGCTCTGTGAGCACACGTGATGGGCGTGCTCACCGGGCAGAGGCCCCTCCCCTCCCAGCAGAGACAACAAAATCATTAAAAACATTAAAAAATATTAAACCTAAAATAAACTCGTTAAGGGATGGTAGTATTTTGAATGTGATGATGTATGATGTATGATACATGATGCAGTGATATGATGGGGGTTCTGGGGGATCTCGTGTATGGGTGGGAGTGTCCTGGCCAGCACGGGTGATTTGTTTGTGTGTTTGTGTGTTTGTCTATGATGTCGTAGTTTGTATTGTCTGTGTTGTAGACAGTCACAGGTTCGTTTGCTTTGTGTGTATGCGTATATTCAGTGGCTCTATGTTGTATGTTTGGTGTAGTGATTGTGCGGTAATTCCGTATCGTATTCTGTCTTGTATAGTGGTGTTGTTTATCCAGTATAGTGCTTTATTCTGTATGGAATGCATCTTGAGTTTTTTGTGATTTTGAGATTGCAATCAGTGGAATGGGTGTGTATTCGAGTATGGGTCTTACAGTGGTTTTGTAGAGTTTGAGTTTGGTGGGTGTTGTGCAGTATGAGAAGCGTCTGAGTTTTTTGAGAGCTGTGCTTGCTTGTTTTATTCGGTGTTGTGCGTGTGTGTGAATACCGTTTCTGCTGAAGTGTAAGCCGAGCATGTTTCCTGTGGTTGCGTAGGGTATGTCTGTGTTGTTTATTGTTAATGGAGGTGGGTTGCGTCTTGCCACTGGTATGACTGTGAATTTGTTTGTGTTTGTATTTTCCATTTGTTTTCGTGGGTGTTGATCGTGTTTATGGCTGTTTGTGTGGCTGCTTTCATGATGTTTTTGGATTTGGAGGGGTGTGATATGATTTGTGTGATGTCGTCTGCGTATGCGATGTAATTGCTGTAGGGTGCTGGGGGTGATAGGTTGGCAGTGTAGAGGATGTAGAGTGTGGGTGAGAGGACGCTGCCCTGTGGAACTCCACTCCTGAGATGGATGAGAGGGCCTTGGTAAGAACCAAGGCGAATGGAGGCTGTTCTGTTGTCCAGGAAGTTGCTTGAGAGGCGTGTGAAGTGTGGAGGCAGTTGTAGTTGTGTTATTTTGTATTTTGTCATGCCAGACCTTATCAAAGGCCTTGGTGACGTCTCGAAGTATAACGTTGGTTTGGTGCTTGTTTGCGAGACTGAGAGTGATCTCCTCATAAGCGAGGGCGATTGCGCTCCCAGTCACTCTGTGTGGCCGAAAGCCGTGTTGCCTAGGGTTGTGTATGTTGTTGTATTCAAGATGTGTTTGAAGTCTGCGTGTGATAATCCTCTCAAGCAGCTTCCCGGGAACTTCCAGCAGTGAAATGGGCCGGAAGCTGGTCACCTCGTGAGGTGGCTTCCCTGGTTTGGGGATGAGGATGAGTGATGCATGTTTGAACTTGGTGGGAAAGTGTCCTGTTGCCAGGGCAGCGTTGAAGATGTGTCGTAGTCTGGTGAGCATGATGGGTGGAAGGTGTTGCATGATAAGTTTATTGATGTTGCTGGCTCCTGGTGTTGTGTTTTGTGATCGTGTGTGTGCATGTCTCATGTCTTCTGGTGTGATGGGGTGTGATAGGGGGTTGTCTGGTGTGAGTGTGTTGAGTGATATTGTTTGTGATGGGAGTGTCAGGTGTTGCAGTTGTTGTAGTGATTGTGTGACCTCGGCTTCTGTGTCTGGGTCAAATGTTGCGTTTTCAGCAGGGGAGATTTGTTGTTTTAGGAATGTTTGCCTCCCGGGCAGTCTGTATGTCTGCGTACCACTGGTTAAGGTGGTGGTCTATGGTGTGTGTGGGTTGCCCCTCGAGATCTGGAGTGTGTGTGTGTTCAAGTGCTTGTTTAAACCCTTCCCAGTTTGCATGTTTAAGGTTCTCTCGGGGTGGTGTAGGTAACATGATTGGGTTGGTGGAGAGTGTGAGTATCACGGGGAGGTGATCACTGGATGTGACGTCGTCTGTGGTTATGTGGTAGTTTAGGTTTGCTTGTGTGTTGGCGAGAACTATGTCGGGTGTGGTGGAGCTGTTGGCACGTATGAAAGTGGGGGCGTCTGGGCCGAGGTGGGTGAGTCTGCCGTCGGAGATGAGTGAGGCAAGGCCTCGTCCGACGGCATTTGTGTCTCTGTATCCAAAAAGTCTGTGGTGTGCATTGAAGTCTCCCATTATGTATGTTGGTTTTCGGTGTCGCAGGAGCTGGAAGAGGTCGGGTTGGTTTATGTAAGGTCTGCGTGGGGGGATGTAGGTGGTGGCGATGATAATGGGTCCATGAGGGGTGTCTATTTCAATGGCCATGAGTTCTGAGGTGAAAGTGTCTAGTATTTTGTGTTTGATGTGTTGTTTGACAGCAATGGCAATACCATCACTGATCTCGTTTGTTTTGTTGGATGTGTAGGTGTTGTAGTTGTATATTTTTACTGTTTGTGGATGTTTGAGTGGGTGTGACTTTATGAGTATGATATCAGGGTCGTGTTGTCTGTACTGGTTGCAGAGTTCTTGTCTTCGTCTGTATGTCCATGTGTGTACATTATGTTGAATAGATCGTGAGGCGTGAGTGTGATGTGTTGTGTGTTGCAGCCATGGTGTTACTTGGATGTATCGTACCAGCCATTCTGTAGGTGTTCGAAGTTTTGTTGATTGAGTTTTTCGATTGTGTCTGGCTGGATGAAGATGTTTCCGTCATGTAAGTGTTGTGTGATTTTTTGTTCGTGAATGCGGTTCTTGTATGTGGTGTTAGTGTATATCCATTTGATTGTACCGCGTTCTATTTCGTGTGCCAGTTGTCTGTTTAGGTGTTTGTAGCGTAAGGGCTCCATGGAAAAGAGGCGGATGCCGTATGTTTGGGGGTTGAGGTCGAGGTCGTAACCGTCCCTATGGCGAAGGGACTGATCATCGACCTCAGAGTCTGTGAGATCGTCTGTGTGTTTGCGGTGTACATGTGTTGTTTTGGGTTTGACTGATTGTGTTTGCTGTGGTTTTGGGTGTTGTGGTGACTGTTTGTGCTTGTCTGGGTGTGCGAGGTCGTACAGGTGATTGTGTGGGTGTGGGGGTTGGTGTTGGGTTTGGTGCTGGTGTTGGTGCTGATGTTTGTTTCCATTGTGGTGCAGCAAAGAGTTCGGTCTTTGGCTCGTCCTGTGGGTCGAGATCCGGTTGTGGATGGTGGGAGTGATGTGGTGAGATTGTGGTTTGTGTGAGTATGGTTTCTATTGTAGTGTTTATTGTGTTTGGTGGGAGAACTTTGAAGATCCCCCAGGAATCCCCGTCCCCAAGGTCAAGATCAGGTAATTTATTTATTTTTAAGACTTTTTTGACATGGTGTCTAAAACCAAGTCCTGGCTCCATCATGTTTTGAAGGTGGGCATGTATTAGTGCCGTCATGATGCTTACAGAGAGGTCATCAGGTAGTTGCAATATTAGTTGTTGTTCTTTTTTATCTTTTTCTTTTTCTTTAATTTCTTTAATAAGGGGTCTTAGCCATGAATTTTGGGTAGCAGCTATTGTTTGTTTAGCCGTTTGCTCGGGTACTCTTTTGATGGGAATATCTTTCTTTTCTTCTTCCTTATTAGCTCTTTCATGGCCTCTTTCCTTATGGGGCAAGAGTTGGCCATGGTTCGATGCCCTTCACCGCAGTTGAGGCATCTTTTGCTGGCAGACTTACAGTCTCTGTAGTTGTGGGTGTTAGACCCACACTCTGAGTACAATTTTAGCCTTTTTTCTTTGTCTGGATACTGGTTCTTGTAGTGTCCGTAGCGGTAGCAGTGCATGCATTGCACAATGGTGGTGAATCGTTCTGATTCAATTTGTCTTGGGCTTATGTAAATATTGAAAAGGTATAGCCGCTTCTCTTGAATGTTGGCGGCAGTCTGATGGTCTGTGAATTGAATCTTTATGAGGTATCTATTTTTCATGATGAAAATGTGGCCAATTTGTGTGTCTGGCATGTTTCTCTCAAGCTCCTCTTTTATCGACTCTGGCGTTTCCTTGACCAGCTCTCTGTCCAGTTGCTTCAGCACTAGCGTAAGCTTGGCTTTCAGCTCTGGTGGCATCTGTGGTTCAAAGCCTTTACTTCTAAGGTGGTCTGTGCAGCGAGCGGTAAAAAGTGTTTCTGCGTTGTTTTCATTTTTGCAGATGATGAGGAAGTGGTCATGAGCAGTAATGATCCTTAACGTTCTTATTTCGACATCAAAGAGGGCTTGCAGGGGGGCTTCCCTCCTGGAAGAAGAGGGTCGCCCATTGGTCAGTTGAAT
Organism: Penaeus chinensis; assembly: GCF_019202785.1. Classification (NCBI taxonomy): domain Eukaryota; kingdom Metazoa; phylum Arthropoda; class Malacostraca; order Decapoda; family Penaeidae; genus Penaeus; species Penaeus chinensis. The sequence goes on from NC_061857.1 coordinate 15,069,894, forward strand.
TTTAATCCTCATTAGGCATGAGGTAGGTGGAGGGGTTGTTGGACTACGCCACTGACCCAAGGGAGGGCAGGAATTACAAACCCACCCCCGTCTCCTCTTGGAGGGGCTGTAGAGGTCGTGTGGGTGTTCCTGTGGTGGTCAGTAGGGACCCTTTTCAGGGACCTAACTCTATCCCTGCACAATAGAGTTGCAGGTTTATGGAGACCTGCGGTTTCCCTGACCCTGCAGCCTGATCCTCTCAAGAGGAAGAACCGGCGGAGTTCTCCGGTACCTCTCAAGAATTGAGGCTTTGTACTTGGTGATGCTCCCTGGTCCCGATCTGCTACAAGGGGACTGGGGCTGCACACCTCCCCCAGGCGAATACTAGAGTCACAAGAACTCTCGTAGGCCCAGGAAGAGTACAAGAAAAGATGGAAGAAGGCAGGGGCAGAAAAAGAGGTCAAAGAAAGATTGAATACTGGGCACCGAATGGCAGTGATGATAGCCGAAGCTACACAATCATTCAGGGCCTGTGATTCAATCAATGACCGGTGGCAAGGGTCAGTGACACACTGTGTGTCACTTTGTCAGTTTTAACTCTCAGTAACATAAGTTACCTCTAGGTCAAAGGGTGTTGCTGCAGTGAGAACTGGCTAAACACGCCGTAAGCGAAGGCACAACAAAGAGTTTATTGCAGGGTAGCGGTATCTGGCAATGCAGGGAGCGGGCTCGCTGATTGGCCGGGTATCGCTGATTGGCCGGGTATCGCTGATTGGCCGGGTATCGCTGTTCTGAGACTGTGTTCTATTTGCTGTGGCTGCTTGGTTTGACGTAAAAATCGGAAAAACATTGGAAAAACATAAATAAAGAGGTGAATAATAGAAGGGGGGGGGGAGGGAAGGTAAAGTGGTGAAAGTGAAAGAAGTGGTAGATTAATAGAAGGGGGGCGACACCCCTTGCATGTCGTTCTTTGTTTCTGTCATCATGAGGCGAGGAAGGAGGCAAGTGTTTGGTAGAGTTGACAATTTATTTATGATTTAATTTTTTAATTTTTTTTATAAAAGGAATTAACAATTTTTTTTATTTCTTTATTTTTTTTATAATTATATTGAACAAGAACAGGAACAAGTATTTTTATTGGTTTTATTTTTATTATTTTGTATTTTATTTTAATTAACGGTTGAACAAAATTAACTAAAACAAATATTTTTGGTTTTATTAATTTCTACTTTTTTGTTGATTTTTATTTTTGTCGTTTTATATTGTTTTTATTTAGATGTGTCAAACATAGAAATGACATGGCAGATAAAATGGATGATGAAGGTGAAAAAAACAAAAACACTAAGAAAGTAAGGTGCAATGGGTGGAGAAGAAAAAAATAATAATGATAAGGATATCTTGCTATGGAACCGGATCAAGTGTATGAAATAACATCTGTGGGGAATTGATGCTGTGACAACTGGGTCTGACTTCAAAGAGGGAGGGGACGAAAGGAGAGCACGAAATAATTGTTAAACGTAATATAATAATGGTGATATGGGTGATAGCATAAGAACAGTAAACAAACAATAATCAAAGAGGGACAAAACATACGGACGAAAAAAGCAAAGAAACAAGTTGACTGAATATTAGCATAGAGTAGGAACAAAAGGGCGGAACAATGGTATGATATAATAACAATGATAATAAGGTAATTTTTTTTTTTTAAGAAGTATTTTTTTTTCTCCTTTTTTCCGTAGAAAATTTCCATCCTGCTCGTCCTCTGACTCGCGTGTCTGCCTTATGCAACTGCACGTGTGCACTCCCAAAATCACAGGCAATCGAGTCAGAGTCCGTAGTAAGTTTGTAAAATGTTCAGTCCTTGAAATCTCTCCATTTATAGTTCGGCAGCGCTCATCCCACGACCACTAGGCGGGCCGAGGCGGGCAACGTGGTGAGGAAAAAGTCGAAAAGTTTGGGAAGAACGTAGGGAGGAAGACTGGGGGATAGACAGGGTAAGGGAGGCCCAGCGCCATCTGGAATCTCTGTGTTCGGTGCGCCATCTGTGATGTGCTCTGGGCACGGCCTCATCAGCCATGGCTCCAGGGCTATCCCTCGGCTAACCTTTTCTGTTGAAGCTCAGAGGTGGTCACTAATCAGGGGCAGGCCTTTCCCGCCTGTGTCGACAGAAGGTTTCCCTTCGTCGGCCGCGGGACTTACGGAAAGGCACAGCCCTGGCGGCCACATCACGATTGGGTTAACACCACTAGCCGCGACACTTCTTTCCTCGGGTCGCATAAATCCTTGCAACAAAGGATTTATGGTCCTGGCACGAGTACTAGCAGCAAGTGTCGCGTGCCGGGAACCGAAACTAGTGGGATGGTGGGGAAAGGATAGAGGAAGTTGGGACCGAGCCGTGGTATCAGCGCTGCCGAATTTATACCTTCGAGAGGCGTCAATGTGGCCAGCCCTCTCTCCCCCGTGATTGGCAGAGCCGATGGTTGCTCACTTTGTTTTTAAATTTTTAAGTGCTGTGCGGCGTGGATTAGCCATTCCTTTGGGGATTCTGAGGGTGACTTCTGGTTTTATTAATTTTTATTTTTATTTATTTTTTTATAGCCTTAAACAAGGAAATATGGCGGGATGGTTATAGCTCAAGTGTTATATGGGTGCGTACATGGGAGGAAGAGTTATGTTTTGTATGAGTGTTAATGTTCTGGGCCACCAAGTGTGGATTGGGCGTGTGTTTGTGTTTGTCTATGGCTTCTTGTTCACGTAATCGGGCCCTGGTGTTTTTTAGCTCGTCTGTGTATACTGTGTATAAGTGGTTCTATGCTGTACGTTCTGTGTAGTGTTTGTGAAGGAATTGAGTCTAATATTGTTGCGCTGTGTACCCAGAGTAATGTTTTGCTCTGTACTAATGCATTTTGAGTTTTTTTATTTAGATATTGCAACCAGTGGGGCAGGTGTGTATTCAAGAATTGGTCTGACAGTTGTTTTGTAGAGTCTGAGCTTTGTTTGTGGTGTGCAGCATGAGAAGCGTCTGAGTTTGGTGAGTGTTGTGCGTGCTTGTGCGATTCGTTGTGTGACGTGTGATATGAAGCCTGTGGTTGTGAAGTGAAAGCCAAGCATGTTTCCTCTGTTTGCGTATGGGATGTTGGTGTTGTTGGTTGTGATGGGTTGTGCGATTTTGCGTGCTATGTGCATGAGTTTGAATTTGTTTGTTTGTTTGTATTTTCCAATGGTGCTCAAAGGTGTTGATGTTCTGTACAGCTCTTTCTGTTGTTCGTTTCATGATGTGTTGTGATTTAGAGGGGTGTGAGATTATATGTGTGATATCATCTGCGTAGGAAATATAGTTGTAGGAAGTAGGTTGTTGCAGATTGGCTGTATACAGGATATACAGAGAAAGAACACTTCCCTGTGGTACTCCACTTCTGAGGTGGAGGGGGGCACCCAGGTGTGAGCCCAGGCGTATTGTTGCAGTCCTATAGTCCAGGAAGCTGCAGAGGAGGCGTGAGAGATGTGTGGGGAGTTGTAGTTGTGTTAATATGTATTTGAGGCCGTCATGCCAGACCTTATCAAAGGCCTTGCTGACGTCTCGCAGTATTGCGTTCGTCTGGTGCTTGTTAGCGAGACCGAGAGCAATCTCCTCGTAAGCGAGGGCGAAAGCGCTCTCGGTCCCCCTGTGTGGGCGAAAGCCGTATTGCCTATTGTTGTTTGTTGTTTTCCAGGTGTGTGGTGAGTCTGCGTGTTATTAGCCTCTCTAGCAGTTTCCAGGGAACTTCCAGCAATGAGATGGGGCGGTAATTCTCCACCTCATGTGCTGACTTCCCCGACTTCGCAATGAGGGTGATGGTGGCGTGTTTAAATTTGTCGGGGAAATATTCTGTAGCCAATGCCGCATTAAAGAGATGGCGTAACCTGCCGATCATTATGGGTGGCAGATGTTCTATGATTTTGTTTATGTTGCTTGCTCCTGGTGTTGTGTTTTTAGTGTGTTTGATGGTGTTAATTATTTATTCTGACGTGATAGGTGTTGAGAGGAGATTGTTTAGTCTAACGATGTTTTCAGGGAGAATGTGTTTCTGTGTTGGTGTAGTGTGTTACCTCGGTCTCTGTGGTGTGGTCGAATCGGGCGTTCTCGGTGGGGGAGATTTGGAAATTCTGTTGCCAGAATTCCCTGTGGAGAAGCTCCATCTCCTCCACCGAGTCAACCTTCTGTCTGTGTGCATTGTACAGGTATGTAGTGGTCTGTTTGTTCGACCCCATGAGCATTTTGAAGGAGCTCCAAAATTTCTTGGGGTCTTTGGTGTTTTGACATAGTCTCTGTGCCAGTGATTCCCAGTGTTGTTTGTTCATTACTCTAATTTCGTGTGTTATTTGCGTTCGGAGTTCTCTGTATTGTGTGCGTAGTTGTGCGTCCCAGCCCCGTGTTGCTGAAAGGTCGTGTAAGTGCCTGTATTGTATTTTAAGCAATTTCAGACGATGTGTTTCTCTGTAGTGAGGGATTGATTTGTATGTTGTTTGGGGAATGTTGGCCTGTCGGGCTGTCTGTATGTCTGTGTACCACTGTTCAAGGTGGGTGTTTATTGTGTGTGTAGGTTGCCCCTCGAAATCAACTAATTGTGTATTTTCGAGTGCTTGTTTGAAGCCCTCCCAGTTTGCATGTTTGAGAGATTCTCGGGGTTGTGTTGGGATCATAATGGGTTTTGTTGACAGTGTTAAGATGACCGGGAGGTGGTCGCTGGATGTGATATTGTCTGTTGTCATATGGTGGTGTAGGTGTGCTCTGTGGTTTGCAAGTACTATGTCTGGTGTTGTTGCTGTGTTATGGGTAATGTATGTTGGTTTATGTGGACCGAGGTGTGTTAGTCTGCCTTGTATGTATGAGCCAAGGCCTCTGCCTATGTTGTTGGTGTGATTGTAGCCAAATAGTGGGTGGTTTGCGTTGAGGTCTCCCATGATATATATTGGTTTTGTATGCCTCAGGAGCTGCAGGATGTCGGGTTCTGGTATGTATGGTCTACGTGGGGGTAGGTATAGTGTTGCCAGTATGATGGGTCCTTGTGGTGTGTTTATTTCGACTGCCAAGAGGTCTGAGTGGAAGTTGTTGATGATTTTGTGTTGGATGTTGTTTTTGATTGCTATAATTACGCCATCGCTTTGTTCTTGTGACTTGTTGGAAGAATAGACTATGTATGTGAAGATCTTTAGTGGGTTTGTTTTATTGAGCCCATGACTGTTTAAGAGGAGGATGTGTGGGTCGTGTTTTCTGTAGGTGTTGCAGAGTTCGTTTTTTCGTGTTTTCCAGTGTAAGACGTTGTGTTGTATGATGGTGAGGCGTGAGTGTAGTGTGTTGAGTACCATGTTGTGTTACTTGTTTATGATGTGTCGTGTATGAGGTGTCCGTTGGGTATTTTGCGAATGTTATCATAGTGTTATGTTGCTCTGCTTTGGTCATGAGCCACTTGATATGGTTCTTTTTAATTTCTTGCCCAATTTCCTCTATTCCAGAGAAAGTGTATTTTGGGGGGTTTTCTGCAAACAGTCGTATGCCATAGAAAGAGGGGTCCACTACAGTGCCGTCCATGAGGCGGTCCCATCCTTCATCATCTTTGTGACAGCTCTTAGATGTTTTTATGACCGGGGATGGTGGTGGTGGGTATGGGGAGGTGTGAGGGCCCTCCCTGGGGGGGGTTTGAGGTGGCCGTTTCTGGCATTGCTCAGGTGTCAGCAGCTGTCACAGGGGTGGTTGGGAGATCTGGGGGGGGGATCTTCATTAGTTGCTTTTCCAAGGCAGCATCATGTGATAACTCCCCTATGGCAATGGAGGCAGTATTTTGAGATTTGGCAGGGGGCTCAATGATATTTAAAATGCCCCAGGAGTCGGCTTCCCACAATTCAAGCTCAGGAAGGTTGTTCTTTACTAGGGCCTCTTTGGCATGGTGCCTGAAGCCCTTCTCAGGGGCAATGAGGTTCTGCAGATGTGCATGCAGGAGAACTATCATGATCTCTTTGGAGAGATCGTTTTGAAGGGCTAAGTGAATGGCAGGTTCAGACTTGGTGGAGCTGGTTATGTCCTGGCGAACTTGGTTAATTAGGGGTTTCCAAGCATTGGTAATTGCTTGGACTGTCTCGTGCGCTGCCTCTTGCGCCACTACCTTAAGAGGCCTAGCTTCTTTCTCTTTTTCTTTCTCCAACTGGTGGGATGTTTTCATTGCCTCTTTTCGTACAGGGCAGCTGTTGGCAAAGGTGCGGTGGTCACCACCACAATTGAGGCATTTTTTGAAATTACTTTTACAGTCCCTGTACGTATGTGAGTGGGAGCCGCATTCAGAACAGCCGTAACAGTTCATACACTGCCTGAGTGGAGTGAAGCGCTCAATCTCTATCTACCATGTAGCAACAAAGAGATTGAAAAGATAAATACCCTTTTCTTTTATATTCTTGGCGGCCTGGTGATTTGAGAGCCGGACTTTCATGAAGTAAGAGGTCTTTATGACAAACACGTTCTCGACCTGGGAGTCGGGAGCAGCTGCCATGATTTCGTCGGCAATGTTTGACTCAGGTTCACTGACCACGTGTCTGTCCAGTTTCTTAAATACCAGCGTGAGCTTGGCCTTCATATCAAGGGGGAGCACAGGAGTGAACCTCAGGTGCTGAAGCATATCGACTGTTGAGGAGGAAAATATTCTTTGGGCATGGTCGTCATCGTCAATTAGTGCAAGGTATCCTTCATGGATCACATAGTACCGAAGTACTCTAATGTTGGCCTCGAAGTGAGCCTTGGCGAGGGCGTCCCGCCGGTTAGGCCCGGGGCCGCCTTGACAGATGATCTTAACCTTGATCATTTTACATTAGGGAGGTGAGATGAGATGAGAAGATGGGGGTGATTGCATTGACTGGGTGATTGTGCGATGCGATTGAGATTTGCTAAGTTCTAGCTTCTCCCGGGCCTTCTAGATATGACCCGGCCTGTGTCAGTCTCATTTGGTTGTCTGACACTCGGTGCTTACCGTGGCGGTGGGATTGCCAGCAGGCGCTCCTGCCGCCATGGTATAAGCCTATCGCATAACCTCTTTACCAGCACGGCAACTGTTGTAGGCGGTCCCTGTCTCAGGAATTGTGTATGGTCACAATTCTCTAAGTAATGTACTAGTGTGGTGTTCGGCTCGCCGCAGTGCATGCAACACCTCTCTTCTCGGTCTATTGTTTCTATAATCTGCCATGCACAGTGGTAACCTAGGCGCATTCTGTGAAGAATGACTTCGGTACCTCTGTTGATTATTTCAGTGTGCGCCAGTGGTTCATAGCCTGTGCTGTCTGAGTACCAGCTGGTCGAGGGGAAGGATCCATGGGATCTGAAATTTCGTTGTCCTTGAGGAGGTGAGTGAAGCGGGGGGGGGGGGGGGAATTGCTACCTCTTAATTGCTTGATTGAGTGCCAAATAGATTGATTGTTTAATCAAATTTTGCCAATTAATTTTGTGGTCATTATTAAAACTATATGACATGGTTTCTGAGGAAAGTTAGGTTCCACCGAACTCGATATGAGTGATTTAAATTTTGAAGAAAACGATTGCTTGATTGAGTGCCAAATAGATTGATTGTTTAATCAAATTTTGCCAATTAATTTTGTGGTCATTATTAAAACTATATGACATGGTTTCTGAGGAAAGTTAGGTTCCACCGAACTCGATATGAGTGATTTAAATTTTGAAGAAAACGATTGCTTGATTGAGTGCCAAATAGATTGATTGTTTAATCAAATTTTGCCAATTAATTTTGTGGTCATTATTAAAACTATATGACATGGTTTCTGAGGAAAGTTAGGTTCCACCGAACTCGATATGAGTGATTTAAATTTTGAAGAAAACGATTGCTTGATTGAGTGCCAAATAGATTGATTGTTTAATCAAATTTTGCCAATTAATTTTGTGGTCATTATTAAAACTATATGACATGGTTTCTGAGGAAAGTTAGGTTCACCGAACTCGATATGAGTGATTTAAATTTTGAAGAAAACGATTGCTTGATTGAGTGCCAAATAGATTGATTGTTTAATCAAATTTTGCCAATTAATTTTGTGGTCATTATTAAAACTATATGACATGGTTTCTGAGGAAAGTTAGGTTCCACCGAACTCGATATGAGTGATTTAAATTTTGAAGAAAAACGATTGCTTGATTGAGTGCCAAATAGATTGATTGTTTAATCAAATTTTGCCAATTAATTTTGTGGTCATTATTAAAACTATATGACATGGTTTCTGAGGAAAGTTAGGTTCCACCGAACTCGATATGAGTGATTTAAATTTTGAAGAAAACGATTGCTTGATTGAGTGCCAAATAGATTGATTGTTTAATCAAATTTTGCCAATTAATTTTGTGGTCATTATTAAAACTATATGACATGGTTTCTGAGGAAAGTTAGGTTCCACCGAACTCGATATGAGTGATTTAAATTTTGAAGAAAACGATTGCTTGATTGAGTGCCAAATAGATTGATTGTTTAATCAAATTTTGCCAATTAATTTTGTGGGCATTATTAAAACTATATGACATGGTTTCTGAGGAAAGTTAGGTTCCACCGAACTCGATATGAGTGATTTAAATTTTGAAGAAAACGATTGCTTGATTGAGTGCCAAATAGATTGATTGTTTAATCAAATTTTGCCAATTAATTTTGTGGTCATTATTAAAACTATATGACATGGTTTCTGAGGAAAGTTAGGTTCCACCGAACTCGATATGAGTGATTTAAATTTTGAAGAAAACGATTGCTTGATTGAGTGCCAAATAGATTGATTGTTTAATCAAATTTTGCCAATTAATTTTGTGGTCATTATTAAAACTATATGACATGGTTTCTGAGGAAAGTTAGGTTCCACCGAACTCGATATGAGTGATTTAAATTTTGAGAAAAATTCTTTTAAAATTGATCAAATAAATTTTATTTTAAAATTGAATAATTGTTTAAAAATAAATTTTTTAAATGTTAAAAGTAAATTCACAAAACCATAAATAAAAGGGGCCACGCAGTTCTTATACCCCTTCTGCTTCCTCCGTCTTGCAGTGCGTAATTCACGACTATTGGAGCAGAAGCAAAGCTGGGTTCCCGTGATATCGTCTTGGTTACAGTAGTGAGCCGAGAAGAAATAGAATTCGCAGAAACACAGACGGCAGAATGACATTGACCGCTGTCGCTCTGTGTGTTGCTGGCTCAGGTGTGCTACAGTCACGTTGCTTTAAGAATTAAGACGAAAAATGCTTGTGATTTAAAGCAAAACTTGCTCCTATTGAACTTATTTCATTCTTCGTTATTTCATTAAGGTCTTTCGATGACTTTTTTTTCCCAATATGAAACAAGTGAGACGGAATTCTTTGTTTTGGTGGTAGCTGTTTTTTTTTCCATATTTTCCTGCAACATTTTATTTTAGTAACCTAACCTCAGACTCACAATTACAACAGGAATTTACTAGGAAGGCAATTATTATGAACCTGATATCTAACATCATTACTAACATTATGTTGCAATTCCAAGTATAGTTATGATACCGAAAGAGAGTGAGAGAGAGAGAGAGAGAGAAGAGAGAAGAGAGAAGAGAGAAGAGAGAGAGAGAGAGAGAGAGAGAGAGAGAGAGAGAGAGAGAATGAGAGAGAGAGAGAGAGAGAGCGAGAGAGAGAGAGAGAGAGAGAGAGAGAGAGAGAGAGAGAGAGAGAGAGAGAGAGAGAGAGAGAGAGAGGAAGAAATAAGGTGCAAGAGAGTGAGAGAGATAAAGAGAAAATTAAAGAGGAAGAGAAAGTTAAAAGAGAAAGCGAGAGGAGAAAATTAAAAGAGAAAGAGGGAGAAATAGAAAAAAAAGAGAGAAAGTAAAATAAAAGACAAAGAGAGAGCAAGAGAAAAATAATGAGAAAGATAGGAAAGATAAATTTAAAAGAGAAAGACAGAGAAATAGAAAAATAAAAGAGAAAGAGAGAGAAATAGAAAAATAAAAGAAAGAGAGAAAAATAAAAATAAAAGAGAAAACGAGGGCAAGATAAAAATAAAAGAGAAAGAGAAAGAGAAAAAAAAAAGAGCAAGCGAGAGAAAGAGAAGAATAAAAGAACAATATAGAGAAAGAGAAAAATAAAAGAACAATAGAGAGAAAAAAATAAAAGAGAAAGAGAGAGCAAGATAAAACTAAAAGAGAACGAGAGAGAGAGAGAAAAATGAACGAGGAAAGGGGTGAGTTCACGAAAGCGCCACTGGTCCGTAAAAATAATGAAGAGGCGACTGATGAGCTCCTGGCGGGGAGAATTTCACTTCGTTTTGAGGGAAGAGGCGAAAGCCCCTGAGGGAAGGTGATTCTCGCTCTGGGAAGTGGGTTTCCTTATTCACGTGGGCGTGGGGACTGCATTGTGGGGAAGCTCTTGAGGTTTTTAGAAGGGTATTTGTTGGTATAGATCGGTACACGAGCAGTCATTCTCTCTCTCTTGCACATACCCATCCACACGCGATTACAGGCATATAAATACACACACATGCACACGCACACATGTAAACACAGACAAACACACACGCAGCCCCCCCCCCCCCCCCCCCCACACACACATACAGTGTTTGTGCATATAAACGCAAGCGCACACACATAAAGAAAAAATATAAACAAACACGCATGCACGAGGAAATATACATCACACCAGAATCAACGTCTGTTATATCATCCAAAGTTCCTCCATATGAGCCCGTGTTCCCTTGATGGAGCACTCTCTCAACACGAAAAGCGAGCCGTTGCCAAGAGGTAACTTTCGCCATAATGAAGAAGCCTGAACTAACGTCTTGTTATGAAACGTTTTGAGTCAGACATTTTCCAGTTCTTTTGTGAGCGTGTGTGTGTATCTGTGCACGATCACACACACACACACAGTGGGAGAGAGAGAGAGAGAGAGAGAGAGAGAGAGAGAGAGAGAGAGAGAGAGAGAGAGAGAGAGAGAGAGAGAGAGAGAGAGAGAGAGAGAGAGAGAGAGAGGGAGAGAGTGTCATGGTGAATAGTTAGCTGCCTAATCATCTGTTTGCTGTCCGTAATCACTCCTGGACAAAATATGTCGTTGGGCAACATGTTTCGAACATGGATTTTAAGTGTAGTCGGCAAGTATTCATAAGTATTCTCTTACATCCAGTGGCGCAATCGTTTGACCATTCGTGGAACTCATTATTATTACTAGCAAAACAATTCTGGAGAATTTTTAACTGATGGACAGTAATTGGTCATGCAGATATATATATATATATATATATATATATATATATA
>NC_061857.1:15086146-15088646 GCF_019202785.1 Penaeus chinensis
CATTATAATCATTATCGTTACTGTAATTGCTATTATCATTATAATCATTATTGTTATGATTCTTATTTTTATCATTATCATTTTTACCATCATTGTTATTATTACTATTTTTATCAATATCATTGTTATTATTATTGTCATTACAATTATTAATACTATTACTTTTACATTTATTATTATTATTATTACTATTATTATGATTTTTGTTATCGTTATCATCATTATTATTATCATTATTATTATCACTATTAGCATTATCATCATTATTTATATCATTATTATATTCATTATGATTATTATTATTATTATCATCCTTATTGTATTAATTATTATTAATATCATCTTTGTCAGTATCACCATCATCATCATTTTACTAATATCACCATTACCATTTTCGCCAGTTATTCTCCCCAACAATATAATCATCCTATTTCCTCTCGTCAGTATCACGCCACAGAATAACCTTCATTAATCCCAACTCTCAAAGAAGAACCATTCTTAATCCCACCTGTACTGCAGGGATCTCACGGAGCTTAAAGTGCAGCGGATAAATCAACACGGGGAATACAGCGAGAAGCCCCTTTGAGAAGGGGTCTAAATCACACACAATCAAGGGAGGGACAGGAGGCAGGGACAAAAAAAATTGGGGAATTACATCAGAGTGACCTCCTGGTGATGGGAGGAGGTGGGGGGGGGGGAGAGGGGGATGAAGGGAGGGGAATAGGAGGTGGGGAGAGGGGGGGGTAGTGGGTGGGGAAAGGGGGATTGGGGGTGGGGAGAGGGGGATAGTGGGTGAGGAAGGGGGGATAGGGGATGAGGAGCGGGGGAGAGGGGGTGGGGATAGGGGGTTGAGGAGAGGGGGATAGGGGTTGGGGAGAGGGGGATAGGGGGTGAAGAGAGGAGAATAGGGGAATGAGGGGAGACGAATGAGGGTGAGGAGAGGGAAATATAAGGATAGGAGAAGAGGATGAGGAGACGCGAGAAGGGCCATGAGCGGGGGAAGGGGGAGAGGAGAGAGAGAACAAGGGGGCAAAATATTATTGGGGTAAAGGAGGGGGGGGGGGGAGGTGACCTTTTACGAGGTCAGGAAATCCAATTTTCTGTGGCGAGAGCGAGATAACTCCTCCCTCTTCCACCCCTCTCCCTCCTATCCTACCCCTGCTCTGAATGCGGATGTTATCAAAATCTCTTTTCTTCTTCTTCCTTTTCCTTTTTTTCTCAAATTTATCTCTCTCTCTATCTCCCTCCTTTCTTCTGCCTCACTCCCTCTCTCCTTTCCTCCTCCATTCCCTTCCTCCTTGTCCCTCCCTCTCCCCCCTTCCCTTCCTCTGCCTCACTCCCTCTCTCCTTTCCTCCTCCCTTCCCTTCCTCCCTGTCCCTCCCTCTCCCCCCTTCCCTTCCTCTGCCTCACTCCCTCTCTCCTTTCCTCCTCCCTTCCCTTCCTCCCTGTCCCTCCCTCTCCCCCCTTCCCTTCCTCTGCCTCACTCCCTCTCTCCTTTCCTCCTCCCTTCCCTTCCTCCCTGTCCCTCCCTCTCCCCCCTTCCCTTCCTCTGCCTCACTCCCTCTCTCCTTTCCTCCTCCCTTCCCTTCCTCCCTGTCCCTCCCTCTCCCCCCTTCCCTTCCTCTGCCTCACTCCCTCTCTCCTTTCCTCCTCCCTTCCCTTCCTCCCTGTCCCTCCCTCTCCCCCCTTCCCTTCCTCTGCCTCACTCCCTCTCTCCTTTCCTCCTCCCTTCCTTTCCTCCCTGTCCCTCCCTCTCCCTCCTTCCCTCCCTCTCTTCAGCGAGCATCGTCTCTACCTTCGTTTTCCTCCCCCGTCGAATCCCGAGCCCAGACCAGTCATAATTCCTGCCTTTATATTTCACACGCAGAGTTTGATCAGGCCGTTAGAGTCCGTGGATTGGAATTCAGCGTCAAAATACCGCTCTTTTATGATGCTTTTAAGAGTTTCGCAGAGTTTAAGTGGTCGCTGCGAGAGAGGCCGGTATATCCCGTTGTCTTCGGAGGGAGGGAGGGAGGGAGGGAGGGACGGAGGGAGGGAGATGGGGGATGAAGAGGGGATGGAGAAAGAGGGAGGGAGGGAGGGGGATGGGGGATGAAGAGGGGATGGAGTAGGGAGGGAGGGAGAGAGAGGGAGAGGGAAGGGTGGAGGGGTAGGGAGGGAGAGAAAGGGAGAGGGAAGGGTAGAGAGGGAAGGGTGAAGGGGGAGGGAGGGAGAGAAAGGGAGAAGGAAGGGTGGAGGGGGAGGGAGGTAGGGAGGGAGATAAAGGGAGAGGGAAGGGTAGAGGGAGAGGGAGGGAGAGAAAGGGACAGGGAAGGGCGGAGGGGGAGGGAGGGAGATAAAGGGAGAGAGATGGGTGGTGGGAGAGGGAAGGGTGGAGGGTGAAAGAGGGGGATGGAGGGAGGGAAAGAGGGGGATGGAGGGAGGGAAAGAGGGGGATGGAGGGAGGGAAAGAGGGAGGAAGGGAGGGAGGAAGGGAGGGAGAAATAGATAGATAGATAG
>NC_061857.1:15143646-15148646 GCF_019202785.1 Penaeus chinensis
GAAGAGAGATCAGCCTGAGCCAAGAAAGAAAACAGTTTAATATTAAGAATGTTAATGTGATTTAATCTTATAGTCAGACTTGGACGAGTGCTGTATCTAGTCATTGAAAAATGGTCATGTACTAAATGTGCACTCTCTCAGTTGTAGCCCGGGTGACTCTTTCCGAAGAAGGGATCGCCTGGGCTGAGAGACAAAATTGTGTTAAAATTTTGTGAATTAATAGAAAGAAAAAAAAAAAAAAAACACATAATGAGAAATGAAACCAAGGCGATTTAGTTTCCTTTCTTATTGTGGATGTTTTTCTATTCATCTCTGTGTACACGTTACTGTGTATTTGAGTTCATTTGTAAATTAAGTTTTATACAAGAGACACCGAGATCATTCCCAGGAGGCCGCTTTGACTGGCGATAACCTACTCGCAATATCAGTTCCCATCAGCTCCCACGTTCATAATGTAATATTTTATTTTAATGTATTGGCAACAATAGTCTTAAAAAATGGCATTGTTGAGTATTATCAATCTTTCGATAGGTGTTTTAGTACCTGCGATTATTAGTTATAATTAATCTGTTAATATTAATTTGCATTAACAGAGTTAGATAGTCTATATTCCGTATAATAAACATAGCTTTGATTACTAGGTCACATTTACATTTACATTACTCATTCTAACCACGACTGGCTAACTCATTATAACCATGGCTGATATACTCATTATAACCACGATAGCTTTACTTATTATAATCGTGATTATTTTGCTCATTGTTACTATGATTATCATTACATTCTCTTTCATGTTTTTTTTATTGATTACCAGCAACGATTAGCATACTGCACTGTTTAAATACACGATGTATTTAATTATCATAACTATAATCACAACTCATTATCACCACAATTTCTGAGCCCAAGATTACTATGCTCGATTTCCGTCGATTTTCTCTGGGTCTCCAACCTGCATGGCCCAGAGAAAACATTCTCACTTTTACAAGGATTTCTCTTTGCTCCCACTCGAGTGCTCACCTTCCTCTCCCTTGCCACCGCCGCATGCCGTCGCTCGCTTCCTCCTGCTTATAACTCATGGCATTTGGATACAGGGTTACATCGCCTGCAGTGTCTGTGGTTACAGTCTGGCTGAATCTTGCGTCTTGGGGTTGGTGTTTGTCTCTCTCTCACTCTCTTTCTTCTCTTACAGATTTCTGTTATTTCCAAAAAAATATTAAAGATGCGTAGACCCTGGGAGACAATAGTCAAAACACACACACACACACACACACACACGCACACACACACACACACACACACACACACACACACACACACACACACACACACACACACACACACGCGTGTGTGTGTGTGTGTGTGTGTGTGTGTATGTGTGTATGTGTGTATATCTATATCTATATCTATATCTATATCTATATCTATCTCTCTATATACACACACACATATATATATATATATATACATATAAAGACGTATGAATATATATGTATATATGAATATATATATATATATATATATATATGTATGTATGTATGGATGTATGTATGTAAGTATATATACACACATGTAACCTATGTGCACCCTCACACATTACAGTAATTTCTGTCTCCCTCATGCAACCCCTTTATCCCGCACTTGCTCGCTCGCTCCCTCTCCCTTTCCCCGAAATCCAAGCTGCCATGAATCTGCCATGACTTGGTCTTTTCATGATATCAAAACCCTTTTCATTCCGTCACGGCGGCGCTAGTTAGGTCCTCATGCAAGGGTCGCGGTCGTTGCTCTGTTTTTTGTGCAGGAATGTAGTTATTGTTGTTAATAACGTCACTGAAATTAGTGCTACTATTTGCGTACCCTGGGGCGTTCTGTAATGGATGCTGTCATGATTATTATTATTTTTACAATTAAAATTGTTTTTGTTCCCCCTACCACTCTCAATGTTGTTATCATTAAGATGCACCATAGACATATATAATACACGTACATGTATATGTATATATATATATATATATATATATATATGTATATATATATATTTGTGTATGTGTGTGTGTGTGTGTGTGTGTGTGTGTGTGTGTGTGTGTGTGTGTGTGTGTGTATACGTATATATATATATATATATATATATATATACGTATATATATACATATATACATATATATATGTATGTATGTATATATATGTGTGTGTGTGTTTGTGTGTGTGTGTGTGTATGTATATATACATATTATATAAGGCACACACACACACATACACACATATATATGTATATATACATACATACAGACATATATATATAAATGTATATACATATATACATATCGCTGGTCCAGTGGTTAGAGCACTGGACTCCGACCCTCGTGGTCCCGAGTTCAATTCCTTGCCGCGGCAGCCGTAAAAATGTCTGCGTTCTGACTAGAAAACGACAAGATAATAAATATTTATATTTCTTTATATGTATATATATATGTGTGAGTATATATATATGCGTATATAGATATCTGTGAGTGTATGTGTCTGTAATATATAATGTACGTCCACACGCACACACACACACACACACACACACACATATATATATATTTATATATATATACATACATACATATATATACATATATATATACATACACACACACACACACACACACACACACACACACACTAACATATATATATATATATATATATATATATATATGCATATATTATATTAGTGTGTATCCAATAACGAATGGTCGATTATGCATTTAACAACATTTCCCTAGTCATTTATTAGTGTCATATTCTATAATGATTGTTGCTTTTATATTAATACTGCTATATATTACTGTTTTTCAAAATCTTGACATTGGGATTATTTCTTAGTATTAGCCTGCTTGCTAAAATGATGCTATTTCGTTGACAATAATAATGACTTCGTGACTTCCGGCGACGCTTGTTTGGTGCCTATATTAGTTATTCAATCTGCAAAGAGAGGTCAGCCTGGGGTGATGAGGAGAACCGTGTGGTATGCGGAGTTACAACGGGGATGAAATCAGGTTGTCACTTTTTACCTAAATGACAATGATTTACTCGCAACACATGCTTACAGTTAAGTTTTCTCGGTAAATATGCTGACAATAATACTGTCGGATTATTATCCTCATAATGTTGTTCCGACTTATTGAGTCTTTCCCTGTGACGTAGGTAGTAACTCACGAAGAAAGGTCAATCTGGATTGATGAAGAGAAATGTGTATTATGAACAATGTGAATGAGATGAAATCGTAGACTTGAACGAGTGATGTACCTAGTCACGGCAAAATGAAATTATGCATTATATAAGCGCTCTCCCAGTCTGAGATACATAGATCAGCGACTTAAAACGGTTTCGTGGTTATTGGTTGTAGCCCAAGAGAACGTTCCTGGTGATGCTTTTGAGAGAACACTGAGAGTTTCTATACGTTTTTATGGTATCATGATTTTTAATGTATAAATGAATTACTTTTTGCATGTGTTACATGCTTTCTTTAGTTTATAGGTAAATTATTTTTTCAAGGAATAGGTAAATGATTCTTTTCACTTGCACGTTATTTAATAATTATCTTAATTAATTAGACTTTTGCCAGTGATGAAATCAGTTAGTCATCCTCAAAAAAGGGTGCGTGCGCGTGGCTTGCGGTGTCTGCCGCTTGGGTTCCGAAACCAGAGCCCCGGCGGGAGACAAAATAAAGATAAAGGTTGATCGGGAATGGCCTACAGAACGTGGACACTGCCATCCCATGGCCCCTCAGGGCTGGCCGGTCACGCCACCGCCGAACAGCGTCCCAATCTACCGTATCGTGTGTTTATTTATTTGTGTTGTACCGTTTCTGCAAATAAAGAGTCAATCCGTACGTTACCTGCTATCACTGTCCAGCCAGTCCCTAGTACTGAGGCTCTTTCTATATTGAAGGAGCCTCTTGCAGTTATCTACTCGCAGTTTGAGGAGGAAGAAAAGGGAAATGGGAGAGGGCAGATGTAGGGCTTAAAGCGGGAGGGAAGGAGTGAAACTAAGGAAAATTTGGGAGTAAGAGGAGCGGGTAAAGGAAGGGCAGAGGGACAGGGAAAGGAAACGGAGAGAGGAGGCGGAAGGCAGAAGGAGGAAGGTGAAAGAGGGAGAGAGGAGTACCCTTTGTTTATGAATTCCACCAGTCGCTATTTATTTGGATATTATCGTCATCATCTCTGCAGGTATTGAAATAATAATAATCTTATTATCATCATTATTATTGATTTGATTTGATTTACTTTCACTCTGATAATATTTTCTTCAATATCTTCATGTATTTCCATCACGAATAATGTATGAAACTTGTTAAGAAATTAAGAATTTTATATAATCATGGAATTTTATTTTCAAATAATGCAAATGAAACAAATAAACAGTTACATCCGAAGCGAATCTAGTTAAATTTTCATTAATACATCGAAACCAATAATCACAACTGCATTTAGCAAACGCTTTAACTATAACGTATACTCATTTGCAGGATAATGAATAGCCTGCATTTTCTTTGTTGCAGTCACATTGCAATGCGGAGTTTCTGACTGAACTAAGGTATTTCGTCGGTGCCTTTGCTTGATTCCTAAATGCGTTTAATGTATTTATAATCATGGGGAGTGAGTGTGGCTTTCGCTGAGGAATGTCTTAGTTGTTATCGATTTCGGCCGAAACACATTCTCTCTTTCTCTCTTCTGTCTATTTATATTCCTCCCTTTCTCTCTTAATCTATCTGTACTGTCTCTTGGATTATCTTTCTATGCTCCCGACTTGTACACCCCCCCCCTCTATCTCTCTTTCTATCTCTCTCTCTATCAATCTGATGGTCTCTATCTATCTATCTGTCTGCCTATCTATTTAGAACCTTTCCCCATCTCTCTTTGCTCCCTCCCCCTTCCTCTATTTATCTATACATTTATACCGCCCTCTCTCTATGTATCAATACTCCCCTCACACACACTCGTGGTCAT
>NC_061857.1:15158646-15161146 GCF_019202785.1 Penaeus chinensis
ATTTCCCATCGAAATTCGCGTAGCACAGCTCTTGTCTGCCGAGCGCCGTGAGCGGGTGCATTGTCGTGGTGGAAGAGAACGCGTTGATGCAACTTTCCAAGGTTCTTTTCTGAGATTTGTTTTGACAGTTTTCTCAAAACGCATTCATCATAAGCAGATGTAATTGCTTTTTTGCTCTCCAGGAAGTCAACCAGCAAAATCCCCTCTACATCCCAGAAGACAGTGGCCATGACCTTTCCTCTTGAACGCTCAGATTTTGCTTTGACTGGTCCACTTCCACCCCTGGGCAGCCATTGCTTTGATCGAATTTTGTCCTCGGGATCGTACTGGTAGAGCCATGTTTCATCCCCTGTCACAATTCTCTGCAGAAAAGCTTCATATATATATATTGAAATGTATATGTATACATACACACACAAACACACACACACACACACACACACACACACACACACACACACACACACACATATATATATATATATATATATATATATATATATATATATATAGTTATGTATGTGTGTGCGCGCGTGTTTGTATGTGTATTTTTTCATTTTTCCGTCTCTTCCGATCTGACTTCCAACGCTCCTTTGCCCTAATGACATCCTCATCCTGGCAGTTACGAAGATATCTAACAATTTTCCGAGGGGCTTCATCCTACTCGGTCTCTTAATATGGTCATTGATTTGACACCATTCACACTATTCCTGGAGTGAGCAGCATGCAACGTACAGGCGCCGAACTGACAAAATATCATTCAGTGGCAAAAGCATTGTTATCTTCATGCTGCAGCGGACCGACACGCTGCCAGCGCGGACCGACGCCTCGGTTGTCGGTCGGGATTGTCGGCGAGAATAGTTGCTGATCCGGGCAAGAAGGGCACGGTCTTGATCCTGTTTATCTTGAAAAGCGTGAACATGAATCGGCGACCTTCTGGCACCAGCAGAGCACTTGCCTCATTTACGCATGCTTGTAAAATGAATATGTATATATATGTGTATATACATATATATATATATATATACATATGTATATATATACATATATATGTATGTATATGTATATATATGTATATAGATAGATGGATAAATAGAGAGATAGATAGATAGATAGATAGATAGATAGAGAGAGAGAGAGAGAGAGAGAGAGAGAGAGAGAGAGAGAGAGAGAGAGAGAGATTACACAACACACACATTATATGGCAGAAAATTTGTCTTTCACAACATGCACTTGAATAATTGTTTAATGCGTGATATATAAAATTTACTTTAAAATTACTTGCCTCTCACTACTAAATATAGCATTTTCCTTTTGTATTTTTCATTCTTAACTGGGGAACAATTTCTCTAAAAGAGTGATATCTTTGAAGAGACAAGATTAGATATGACATTTTGTAATGAACTCATCAGCCAACTTTTCTTACTGACAATGCCCTCTGCTAGGTCTAGCAATTCGTGAATTTATTTTTGCTATTTTAAGTTACTGAAGGAATTTTGATATATCATTCAGAAGTCTTGTATATTGTGTCGCTATTCTCATTCTTGATTTCCCTTTCATTATGAATCATTATTTTTATCATTATTTCCTCAAGAAAAGGCAACTACTGCCAAGTCATTAACACACAGATAGTCAACGTCCTCAACTTCCTCTCTTCCTCCTCCTCCTCTTCCCACATCCTCAACTTCCTCTCTTCCTCCTCCTCCTCTTCCCACATCCTCAACTTCCCCCTCTTCCTCCTCCTCCTCTTCCCACATCCTCAACTTCCTCTCTTCCTCCTCCTCCTCTTCCCACATCCTCAAATTCTTTTCTTCCTCCTCCTCCTCTTCCCTCATCCTCAAATTTTCCTCTATCTCCTCCTCCTCTTCCCACATCCTCAACTTCCTCTCTTCCTCCTCCTCCTCTTCCCACATCCTCAACTTCCTCTCTTCCTCCTCCTCCTCTTCCCACATCCTCAAATTCTTTTCTTCCTCCTCCTCCTCTTCCCTCATCCTCAAATTTTCCTCTATCTCCTCCTCCTCTTCCCACATCCTCAACTTCCTCTCTTCCTCCTCCTCCTCTTCCCACATCCTCAACTTCCTCTCTTCCTCCTCCTCCTCTTCCCACATCCTCAACTTCCCCCTCTTCCTCCTCCTCCGTCTTCCCACATCCTCAAATTCTTTTCTTCCTCCTCCTCCTCTTCCCACATCCTCAAATTCTTTTCTTCCTCCTCCTCCTCTTCCCACATCCTCAACTTCCCCCTCTTCCTCCTCCTCCTCTTCCCACATCCTCAAATTCTTTTCTTCCTCCTCCTCCTCTTCCCACATCCTCAAGTTCCTCTCTTCCTCCTATTCTCCTCACCCCCCTCCTTCCGTGTTAAGGAGGGACTTCCTGCACATGCCCCGTCGTAGAGCTGAAGGGTGCTGTGTGAATATACATGTATTGTGTGAATCAACCGTATTTGAAGAATTTTCCGGATTTTTCAATGCGGATATTAGTAGCGATGGTAAGAGCCGGTATA
>NC_061857.1:15173646-15183646 GCF_019202785.1 Penaeus chinensis
TACTCTCTGACAGCCCTATGACTCCAAATACGTAATATTCAATTATACACTTATTGTGATTTGTTTGTTTTCGCCAAGGTGAGTATACAATTAAAAAATAAAAAGAGAGAGAGGAAGAGAGAGAGATCTGATTCTCCTTGTTAGCTTAATTCTTGATTCTTCCTCACCGCTAAGTAACAACCTTCGCATTACCAAGTGCCGGTCCTACGTAAACAATGTAAATCATCCTGAATAATATAAACTTTTAGGAAGAGAAAAAAAGCCGTTGTTACAGCTCCGACGAAGCGGTAGAGAATCCACGCCCTTTGTTCGAGGTTCTTGATCCTCTTTTTTTAGTCTAATGAGCATTTTAAGAGGGTCTGATTCCAGGAATTCCACCGCGTGTTTAGATACACCGGTCTGGCTGTTTATAACCCCGCCCTTATACTTTGGGAATTCACCTATTCCGGAGCGAGAAGAGAACGAAATCCATGAATAAATTGTGACACAAGATTGGTGGAGTTCGTTAGATATCAGTGCCATCTGTTGGTCGTCAGAGGAAACGTAATGAGCTCTCTCGTCTCTCGCACAGAAGAGATTGTTCCGTGACGATGGAAAAAATGACCGAATTACTACCTCTCATAGAAACGGACGGGGGTGGAGGGGAGGGAGAGGATACGGGGGGAGGAGGAGACGAAGAGGTAATAGAGGAAGAAGATACGGAGAAGGGGGAGGAGGATAAGGAGGATAAGCAAGAGGAGGAGGAGGAGGAGGAGGAGCGAGCAGGAAGACGAAGAGGAAATAGAGGAAGAGGATAAGGAGGAGAGGGAGGAGGACAAGGAGGATAAGTAACAGGAGGAGGAGGAGGAGGAGGAGGAGGAGGAGGAGGAGGAGGAGGAGGAAGAAGAGGAGGAGGAAGAGGATAAGGAGGAGAAGGATAATGAGGAGGAGGAGGAGGAGGAGGAGGAGGAGGAGGAGGAGGATAAGGAGGAGGAGGAGCAGGAGGGGTGTGGAGGGAGAAGAGATGGAGGAGGAATAAAGGAAGAAGAGGAAATTGAGGAAGGGGAAGAGAGAGGAGGGGGAGGCGATAAAAAAGAGGAGAAGGAGGGGAGGAGGAGAAAGAGGAAGAGGAATGAAAGGTGGTGGAGGAGGAGGAAAAGGAAAAACAGGAGGAGGCAGAGGAAGAGGAGAAAGAGACAGAGGAAGAGGCAAAAGAAAAGGAGATGGAGGAAGAGGAAGAAGAGGAGGAGGAAGAGGGGGACATATGAGAGAAAGAAGAACAAGATGAAGAAGAAGAACAATAACAACAACAATAACAACAAGAAAGGGATGGAGGAGGAAAAAGCGAAAAAAGACGCCAAAGAATTAGACGCTAAGAGAAGGAAGAAAAACACTGGGAAAAGGAAGAAGGGAGAGAAAGATGATGAGGAAGGTGAGGCAAAGGAAGAGGAGAGAGATATGAAATAATTTTCTATTTGAAGTATGTAAGGAACGAGTGAATTTGTTACACACACATATACTTATACATACATATATACATATACATACACATACATACATACAACCGGTTCACCTATTACACTTGAGACGCTAATCTACTTCATTTATATCCTTTCCTGTAGAGGAAACTTTTCACCTAAACCAACTTGTGCCTTTTCCTTCCCGTGGCAGTGGAAGCCAGATTTTATGCTGAGATCAAATAAGAATTAAGCAGACTGCAATTTACACAACGCAAGGATAAGAGTGACGAGGTAATGGAGATGCTGCTTTGAACTTTCAGTAAGTGTTATTCATACACACTTTGACGTAAATGACACGTAACTATTCAAAACGTTCCCCTCCATTTACACCCATAAAGGCGAGTAAGACCATGCAAAGATATTCAATGTATACAAGAGGCAGAGCTGGTGAGTGCATGGGGGGGACACAAAGTTAAAGGAGCATTCTTTATCTTGCGAGCATTTTGGTAAAATAGCAGTTTCATACAGCTCCTTTTGATTGAGAAATGTGTCTGCATGTTTTACCCTGCGAATATTTTTAAAGTTTCAAACACCCAAACTACTTCATATAGACTGAGATCTGTGTTTTTCAGTTGTTTTCGATTCGCTAGCCTAACCTAATCCTCTAGCCAGGCTCCCAACCGTTCGTGGTTTTGCGCCCTCCACACGCTCAGCCTAACCAACCCAATCTAAAGAAAACTAATCCTAAGTAAACTAACGGAATCCAGGATCCCCCCCCCCCCCACATACACACACACCCGGCCAGTGTGCCTCCTGAGCCCTGGCCAATACCCCCCCCCCCCTCCGTTCCGTTATATTTCCTGAGCAGCGCAAATGAGCGAATGATAGAAAAAGTCACAGCCCTCTTTTACAGGCTGCTGAATCTCAACTCTCGAGGGGTCGTTTGCCTGCAATTCTAATTGGCTATAATACGAAGTAGGAAAATCACATGGGTACGAGCACACTAGCATAAACAAGTGATGGTGAGTTAACAAGGTTGGGAGCCACTATAAGACGTTTTCGAAACCCTTCTGATTATGAAGCTGCTTATTCGACGAATGTTCTGCGTCGTCAGTGCACTCGGGGCGGCGGCGTCATCCCTTGGCATCGGGCATCACTGCACTTATCGTGAGATCCGCCGCTGGGCCACCACTCGCCACTCACTTGGCCCTCTCTCGTCTCCATGGAAACCATCTACTGTAGACACTTTACCTGTATCGATAATACATTATAATGTATTACAGTTTCTTTATCTGATGAACTATTTTGCGTCCAGCAGCATGGGGGTTCAAATTAATTAACACATAGAGATATAAATAGGAAATACTCATGATTTTGTCTTAGCTCGAGTGTTTCGCTAATCAAGATGTCTGAAAGGTTTATATATTGCTGTTTATGTAACTATCAAGAAGACTGAAACGTTTATATATTCTGCTTAAGTAACTGTGCGCATTAATTGTGACCTATTCGTGCCCACATCGATATAATACAAGGAATTCTGAGTTTCTTTTCTATGTTCTCTTTCACTTTATCTCTCTCTCTATTTCTGCTTCCATCCTTCCTTCCGTAAGATTTTATCCCCTCCTGTCTCTCTCTCTCCTTTTTTTCTTTTTTGTTTTACCTTCTCTTCCTCTTATTTTTCGTCTTTCTCCATAGCAATTACTCCCCACTGGATTTTAAGTCTGAATCACAAGACACTCAAACTTCACAATTCTCATCTGAAATGTTGTTTTTTTTCTCGACGAAAATTATAAAGATCGAAACGCAATTATCCTTCTCTCTTCATTCATACCATTTTTTTTCGAATAACTCTTACCGGAGAAAATGTTAGAGAAAGTTAGCAGTGCGGAAATGGAAATAAAAAAGTCCTGTTATGAGGTATTTGTCGGCCGAGTTTTGCGTCTTCGAAACCATGGCGTTGGGAGAGGAAGTAGCATGGGCTTTTGTAATGAACATTGCCGATGTAGGTGAACACGAGATCAAAATAGGTGGAAACGGATCTAAAACAGAAAAAAACGGATGGAGTAAATAGGTATTACGTAGCCGGGACATATATAGAAGGCACGGGCGAAGCTGGAACTTCGCAAATCTCACTTGATTAATTGGTATTACGTAGGTGAATAATCTAAGAGAAGAGAAAAGGAGACTAAGTAGAAAATAAAAGGGTTATAATTGGTAAAAACACGGCTGGAACAGGTGTGTGTGTGTATGTATATGTTTGCATGAATATATGTACAGTATATATGTATGTATATATTAATGGCTGTCTGTTTGTGCACATATATTCATTATGCATACATTTTTCATTCAACTGTTTATCACTTTATAATTCGTTAATTACTTTACTCTAATAAGAGTAGACGTCAAAATCACGGAATCTTGTAAAAAATAAAACAATTTCCGAATAAATAAAAATATTAGAAAACATATAAACACACACACAAACGCACATACACATATATAAGCAAACATATGAAGTGAAGCACACTCACAATAACATAAAAATGCTTAAATATCACTACATCTCTTTTCATCTATTACTGTACAATAATTTTGTTTATCAAACATGTAAATAAAGATACGATACCTTGCTCAACTTATTCCTGACCTTTCTGTGCATAAAATAGAAACATCTTTATAAGGATTTAACTGTCTATTCTATACTTATCTAATCTATGTTAGTTCACATGACCAAAGAAGTGCTAATAATATTGTAGCTGAGCATTGGTATAGCTGTGACATTCAAAGGATACATGAATATTTGAAAACAAAAACAAGAAAAAAATAATAATAATAATAACACAATATAAAATAGATATACCCATATATTCAGAAAAAGGCACATTAGCAGTACTTCGACCGCAAGTCCACCCTTGTGCAAAGTGACGAAATGCGTATTTTGCCAGCACAGTGCTATACTTATTACTATTTTCCAGCTTTTTTACGTTCTGTGAAAGTCACTTGAACATTAAATTACTTGTTCTAAAGCATCGTAACTACACATGTATTTTTGGTAGCCTTGTTTTATCTATTAATTTCACTTTACGTTGTTTTACCTGATTTTCAGCTTAAGGTTTGTCCCCCCCCCCCCTCCCCGGTAATAAGCAGCGAAGATCAGGGCTGGCAGTCAAATAATACTTTATGACGTAGTAATGACGGAATGGTAGAGTATTACTTCAGACCGGTAAGGTACGACGTTCGAGTCGGTAGATCATAGATACCAGAAATGACAGGATTTTTTTTCATATGAAATCAAACACGGCTATACAATATCTATTATTTAATACATCACATATGATATATTTAAACATAATTGCTTTGAATTGTTCCCCGCACAGGAATGACAACGAACATATAAAACAGAATGCGAAACTTCCATTAGCTTCAACAGTGAAAAAAGTAATTTCCGAAGGCTGCTAATGGCATGGAACGCTTGATGAGAGGAAACAACAGCGACGATTTAAAAGTTACTTTAGAAGTATTTGATACAATCGAAAGATACATGAAAATAAATGGCTTTCTAGCAGTTTTTGGCATTTATGTTGATGACGTCACATGACCCCACTCATTACTCCTCGAATATCTGTGGACAAATAATGGGATTACCACATGCTCGCAAAGTTTTCACAATAAAAAAAAACAACAAAAAAACAACTCCAGTTGTGACATCACAGTTTCGGAGCCAATCACGGCGCGACCAATTTCAGCCAATCACAGCTCATCCAGTGACCGCAGCTCTGGCGTGGACAGTGTTGCTATTCCAGCGATTTTCCCGCTAGATCAAAAGTTTTTGAGCTTGATCAAGCGGGATAGTCAAGCATAGCGGTTTTGTGGAAATATCGATGGCAACACTGGGCGTGAATCCGCTTAACAACTTAACGACACTTTAAGGAGGAAAAGACAAGCTGTTCGTGAATCCTGACCTACTTCTTTGTCTCTAAAAGACTCATGAGTGTTCGCAAAACTTAAATCTAACAAACTACACATAAAATCCCTTTGATAAAATCAAATTTAACACTAGCTAATTTTGTTAGGACTCAAATAGGTGCCACACAACCGGTAATGTACATTTGCTCTGCCATAAATCAAACACAAAATGGGTCGACTTAACAAGCACTGTGACAGCGTTAACGGCCGTAAGTTCAGCACGCGAGCAAGCAATTTTTCATCCTTGATCTCTGATTCGTGTTCAGGAAAATTGGTTGCTAATTGTAGTGCTAATGGGAGTGCATTAGCTTTTGCTGTAATGCCACGGGAGAAATTATAATATTACAACGATTGATATCAAACAATGTGCTTATCTTTATGGTACTAAACAGAAGAAGTAGTAAATGGAAAGATAAAGAAAAATAAATAAATTACACGAAGAAAAAGGAAAGATAAAGAAAAAAATCAAAATTAAATGAAAAAATGCAAATAGGAACAGGGAAATAAAATAATATAAAAAAAGGTAATGAAAACCGAGAAAAATGAAAATGGAAGACAGCGTAGACTGGGACAACTCCCCAGACAGACAGAACTTAGATCGCTGATGCAACAAGGATACGAGGGAGCAAGGGAATATAATGATGGGAAAGACCTCCTAGTCTTTCGAATATTGAAATGAGGCAAATTGCGTCAACAAAATTCTGGATTTCCTTGCCAATTTCTGAATGTCTCTATCCCCCGTCCCTCTCTCTCTCTTTCTGTCTCTGTCTCTCTCTCTTGCCAGACATTCGCAAATAGATTCGACAAGTAAACAAGGGAACCATTATTTTTCCTTTCTTTCTTTCCCCGAGTTGATCTCACCATCGATAGTTCACATTCGTAACTCTCTCTGAACAGCGAGGCGTGCTCCTTGAATCGCAAGTTGCAGCTGCTATAGACTGCACAGGTTGCATAAGGAGAAGCGGGGAAGGGGGGAAGGGAAAAGAGGAGGAGGAGGAGGAGGAGGAGGAGGAGGAGGAGGAGGAGGAGGAGGAGGAGGAGGAGGAGGAGGAGGAGGAGGAGGAGGAGGAGGAGGGGTGGGTGGGAGGGAATGAGGGAGGGAGGGACCTGGAAATGAATGCAACACCTCTTGAGACATGAATTCACTGTGCAATTGATTTGGGGCGGATGGGATGGGGAGAAGGAAGAAAAGGAGGAGGAGGAGGAGGAGGAGGAGGAGGAAGGTAGGAAAATGAGGGAGAAGAGGAGTGAGAAAAGAAGGAAGGAGGGGGTGGGGGCAGTTTTCAAGCAGCCAGTCAAGATTTCAGGAGAAGCAGGAAGCTGAAAGGACGGAGGGAAGTGAGAGGGGGGGGGGGGGGGGGGGGGGCGAGAACTTGTTTCGTCGTTGCCTGTATCCTGTTTGCAAACTGGTAATGAAAGCTGATGTAAGTTGGACTGATTTTAAGACCGCTATCAGTAGCATTGCTATTGTTATCATCATTACCTTATCTAATATAAGCATTATGTTTATTATTATAAACATGGTGATAGCAACACTAGTACTTACAGCAACTGCTGATAATGCTAATGCAAATACCAGTATTACTGATACTACTAATGATGATAATGATAATGATAAAAATAAATATAATGTTAATGCTGAAGATGGTAATGATAATACTAGCAGTGATAATGGTAATGATAATGATACTAACGATGAAGGTGATAATAATAATAACGATAGTAATAATAGTGATAAGGATGATGATGATGATGATGATGATGATGATGATGATGATGATGATGATGATGATGATGATGATGATGATGATGATGATGATGACAATAACGATAACAATAAAAGTAAGAAATAATATTAATAGCAGCAGTAGTAGTAGTAATGATATTGATAGCAATAACGACAGCAAACAACAGCAATGCCATAATGATACTGATAAATAATAATAATTATGATAATGATAATAATAACAAAATAACGATAATGATGATGATAATAACAAAAACAGCAATAATACTTGCAGTACAAGTAGCTACAGTATTAATAGTAATGTCACAAAACACACACAACACTGAGAATAGTACTCTAATAACGATATTGATAAAGAATAATAATGAAAAGGATAATATCCCATAGCCTCTGTATCTGATACTACTAATATCATACAGCATACATATATTCATATTTCTGCTTATTGTATGCTTTAACACTGCTCTAAACATACGGTTAATCGCTGCCATACATACAGTCATATTTACCGCATTCATAATTTACCACACACATACACACATACACTAAATACGTATATATATATGAATATATATATATATATATATATATATATATATATGTATATATATATATATATAATGTATGTATGCACACACACACACACACACACACACACACACACACACACACACACACACACACACACACACACACACACACACACATATAGACATCAATCTTGCTGGCAACGTCAATATTAATACCGAAATCTTAAGGAGAATTTGATTATAATCTGATTATACCTCTCTCCCTCTCTTTTTCCTTCTCTCTCTCCCCCCCCCCCCCCCTCTCTCTGTGTCTCTCTCTCTCACTATTTCTTCCCCCCTCTCTCTCTCCTCTTTCTCCTTTCTCTCCTCCTCCTCCTCTCTCTCCCCTTCCTCGCCCTTCTCTCTCTCTCCCTTCCTCACCCCTCACCCCTCTCTCTCTCTTCTTTCTCTCCTCCTCCTCCTCTCTTTCTCCTTCTCTTTCTCTCCCTTTCTCTTTCCTTCTCTCTCTCTTTCCTCCCCCCGCTCTCTCTTTCTCTCCCCCTCTCTTTTTCCTTCTCTCTCTCTCTTTCTTCCTCTCTTTCTCTCTCCATTTCCCCTCCTCTTTTTTCTCTTTCTCTCCCCCCCTCTCTCTATCTCTCCCGCTCGCCCTCTCTCTTTCTCCCTTTCCTTCTCTCTCCCCCCCTCCCTCCCCTCCTCTCTCTCCTCCTCTTCCTTTCTCTCTACCCCCCTCTCTTTCCTTCTCTCTCTCTCTTTTCTCATCCTCTCTTTTTCCTTCTCTCTCTCTCTCTCTCTATTTCCCTCCCCCCTCCCCCTCTCTTTCTTTCTTTCTCTCTCTCTCCTATCTTTTTTTTCTTTAATACTTTATTGTAAATATTTACATCATATTTTGTTATAATTATTAGACATGCTACACGCAAAACACTTTTTTTACAGATTATAAAAATTCATGTTTAATGACTCCTATCTTTAAGTCTAACCTCATCTGTTTGAGCCACATAATATACAAGGATGATATAAAATCATCTATTAGAGGTCTTTAGCCACACATGTCCTTTGCTTTTGAAAGATTGTAAGGACTGAGCTTCCACTTCAATGACAGAAATTAACAGATTCCATAATTTGGAATGGAGAGAAACTGTCGTCGGTGTGCGTCATGATACAACGAGGTTCCTCCAGTGCGGCGAGCGCTCGTTCTACTGATCTCGTGCATCTCGTCTCCTGGCATTTATCACAGGTCTGGGACGTGTTGACGATGGATGTGGAACATCGTCGTCAAGCCAGCTACGTCTCTCCTGTGTTGAAGGCTGTCGATACAGTTGATACTGTAGAGGAGCTCCTTCCCTTCACCGTCCAGCAGCCAGATGATTCTTCTCAGGGATGCAGGTTTCTGCGAAGCCCTTATCGCCAAGTTTTCTATGTGGCTTCTGAATGTCATTTTCTTTTGTCGAATGTGATGCCCAGTACTTCAATTTCCTCTTGTGGTCTTATTTCTTTCTCAATAAAGTTAACCTTGATATCCCTGTTAGTCCTCTCGACAACCATAAGCTGGGTTTTATTCGGGGAAAAAGAAACCTGACATTTCTCCGCCCAAGTCGATATTTGTGCGAGTCTTTCATTTAGTTTTTGTATGGCAGCATTCTGCTCCCTAGGCTCATACCTAAAGGAGAGTGTTCCATCATCCGCAAATGCTTTGCCTTCAGGAATGAAGTGAAGTCATTGTCAAGTCAGCAGAGGGCCCAATATGCTTCCTTGAGGGACACCTGCTTTGATGTCACAGTAAGCAGTGTTGTCCTTTGAGAGCTACTATTATCTGTCTTTCGAGTAGATAATCTTTCAAAAAGACCAGGATTTCACCGTCCACTCCAAATGCTATTAATTTGAATAACAAACCTAGGTGCCATATCCTATCAAAAGCTCCCTTGATGTCTAGGGCAAGAACACAAGTGCGCTCATCGCAGTCAAGAGTAGCTGACCTGTCTACAGTTATCTGTAACTGCAGGTCGGCAGCGGAGAGATTCTCCCGAAAGCCATATCACGAGGTAGACAGAAGATTGTTTTTGTTGAGATGGTTTGTTAGGTGGGAAGATATTTTTTCAAGTAACTTGTTGATGATTGTCAACAGGGAAACTGGCCGGTAATGTTTTGGATTGGATTTGTTACAACATTATTTTGTTTCCAATGTGCAGGCCATTTGCAGAAACTTAAGCATGTGTTAAAAATTAACATGAGTAGAGATGACAGCTCCTTTACACACCTTTGGAGCGGCCAAGGGTTAACACTCTCAGGTTAACACTGTGCAGGAGCTTCTCCACTTCTTT
>NC_061857.1:15191146-15193646 GCF_019202785.1 Penaeus chinensis
ATTTGTGCACAGTATACGTCACTCATACAAGATCATAAGATGCACGTCCTATCTCTCACATTCATTCTCATTTCTTAACTTCTCCCTCTTCCCTTTTCAAACTTTCTATCCCTTTTCCTCCTTGTCCGTTTTTTTTTTCTCCCCCCATGCCGCCCTCTTATCTTTCCCTTCTCCTCATCCCCTTCTCCTTCCTTCTTCACTATCATTCATCCTGTCTCTCCCCCTCTATTTCCGTTCTTCACTCTCATCCTTCCCGTCTCTCCCACTCCTTCTCCTTCCCTTCCTCCCTCCCTCTCCTTCCGTTCTTCACCCTCCCCATCCTCATCTCTCCCTTCTTCTCTCTCCTTCTCCTCCCCTTCCTCCCTCCCTCACCCCTCCTTCCAATTACTTTCTTCTCAGTCTTCAAGAGGGAAACCCTAGGCGCCCTGACAGCCCGTAAGACAAGGGCTGCCCTGATCAGCTTCCACAAGAGAACCCATGAGCCGACACGCATCGAACCTGGAAACCTTTCATGCCCGTTGCTTGTCAGGAGGAGGAAACCCTCATGCCAATAGGGTCTGAAGCGTGTCTGTGATTTTTTGCTTTGAAGATCTATTTAGGAATTATTTAGTTATTTGTGTTTCTATTTGGTTATTTACTGATTGATTCATACGGGTAATTATCTAGTTATTTGTCACCTCCATTTTTTCATTATTCCGTTTTATGTTTTTATCTATTTATTTATTTTTCATTTATTTATTTTTTACGTTTTACAGATGCGCGAAAAGTTACAGACGGCTCGAGATGAACGTTTACGCCTGACTTGTCTACGATCTGGAGACGAACCGATAGGACGGACATGATGATGCGAGGTAAAGAGGAAGAAAATTGAGGCGTCACCCAAATCTATGGAGTGGGCGGGGATGGGGCACTTAACACTACAATGGGGACACGGAGGCTATTGAATTTCTAAGAGGCTAGCTCCTGATAGTGGGGGGTCATTATTATTATTATTATCATTACTATCATTATTATCATTTCTATTATCATTATTATTGTTATTATCATTATCATTATCATTATTATTATTATCATTATCACTTGTTATTATTATTATTATTATTATTATTATTATTATTAATATTATTATTGTTATTATTGTTATCATTATTATCATTATTAATATCATTATTATTTGTATTATTTTTATCATTATTATTATCATTATTATTATTATTACTATTCTTATCATTATTGTTATTATTGTTATTATTATTATCATTATTAATGTCATAATTATTTTTATTATATGATTATTATTATTATTATTATTATTATTATTATTATTATTATTATTATTATTATTGTTATTATCATTATGATTATTATCATTTTGATTGAAATTATCATAACAACAATAGTCATGGTAATAATAGTAATGATAATAATAATGATGTTGATAATAATAATAATAATGATAAAAATAATACAAATAATGATGATGATACTACTACTACTACTACTACTAATAATAATGATGATGATGATAATGATGATTATAGTTATCATAATCACTATTTCATTAACATTATTATTGCTATATTATCATTAATATAATCCATACAATATTGATAATATATATAATTATCATTAGGCTCATCATCATTATTAAAATTATCGCTACTATCATCATCATCACCATCATCATTGGTTTTATTATTTATATTGTTATTACATCGTATTTATATAAGTAAAACATCATCTCCAGTCTTAACAAGAAACATGATTCCCTAATTGCGTTGATCTATTTCTTTTTGCAATCTAACAACGGTTTCACAAAGCCACGATCACTTGCACTTGTAATTATAACCAAATCACTAATTGCAATAGTACTGTTAATATAATATTCGCCTTCCACTTTCCAGCAATTTGGCGTTTCATACATAGATTTGATTTAGTTTTTATATTTGCTTCAGCTGAACAAAGCACGTTAATGATACATCAAAGCTATTTTTTTATCTTTTCAGTAAAGGCAGAGCTAGGTATGATATGACCAATATTAATATCTATTTGGATGATGAAATCCTTAACATTTTCCAAAACTATCCTTGCCTTTTTTTGTCTTCTAAGAACTGTTCATATCTTCTCGTATTGCAAGGGAAGCCGCATGATTTTCAAAGGGATGACAATGCAATCGTACCAACATTTCTTGCAATAACACTGTATTATCTTTTTTATTCGTCAAAGCAGCTAACTCACCGCATGATGTTCTGATCTGCCTTTTTTTTTTTTTTTTTTTTTAAATCTCTCGATTTTGTTTCTGACTTCCGGTAAAGTCTTGATTTCTTTTCTTTATAGTTATTATTATTATTATTATTATTATTATTATTATTATTATTATTATTATTATCATTATCATTATTATTATTAGTATTATTATTATCATTATCGTTATCATTATCATTATTATCTTCATCATTATTATCATTAGCTTTATACATTTCTTACTATGCTTATTATT
>NC_061857.1:15213646-15221146 GCF_019202785.1 Penaeus chinensis
TTATTATCATATTTCATTATCATCATCTTGTCATTATTGTCATTATCAATATTGTTATTGTTTCATAATCAGTATTATTATCATTATCATTATCATTATTACTGTTGTTTTATTACAGTGAGCGGCTGCGCACTCGCCAACTCTAAGGCCAATTTCACCAG
This sequence comes from Penaeus chinensis, assembly GCF_019202785.1. Classification (NCBI taxonomy): domain Eukaryota; kingdom Metazoa; phylum Arthropoda; class Malacostraca; order Decapoda; family Penaeidae; genus Penaeus; species Penaeus chinensis. Next base: position 15,213,808 of record NC_061857.1, read on the forward strand.
GATTGACATCTTCGGGCGCAATGTTGAGGCCGGGTCTTGATCATGCCTGCCTCTTTTTACCACGAAGCTACGCGGTAGCTTCTCCGAAGAGTCATGCGCCCTGGTTGTGGTCTTGACCAGCTGTGCGCATACATCGGCTTACGCTGCACTGTGTGCTGCACCAGGCCCTGTCTTGGACACTGGGGTCGGTGCCATGGTCTCGTTTGCCCTTGTCCCCGCCTATAACTTAGGGAGGAAACAAGGATGTGGGGGGGGGGGGGGGGCACTGTGATGCTGCCTTTGTCCTGGTCGAGACGTCCCGGGCTCCGGTTCCACCAACGAAGAGGCGCACTTAATGTGCACAGAGTGAGGCTGCTACCTTGCCCGCCTTGCGCCTAGATCTCTTAGCTGGAATGCGCCATGAAGATCCTGGGTTATCCGCTTCACAATAATAATAATAACAATAATAATAATAAAACAGAGGACTTGATAGTTGGGTCGGCGGACGGTAGTGTCCAAGAGGGTCTTCTATATGTATATGCGCGGCTTGTCAGGCATCAAGACCACACCCAGGGCTCAGGACTCTTTGGAGAAGCTACCGCGTAGCTTCATGGTAGAAGAGGCAGACATGTGGCATAGTCAAGACCCGGCCTCAACCACATGGCGCCCGAGGACGATGTCAGTCCTAGTGAAATCGGCCTTAGAGTCGGCGAGTGCGCAGCCGTACATTACAGTTATCATTATTATATGTTATTACAATTATTATAATGGCAATTATTACTCTTGTTATTATTATCATCACCATCTTATTATCAGTTTTTTATAATTCTATATTGATTATAATTATCATTATCGAATTAATAACAATAATAATAATGATAATAATAGCAATAGTAATAGGAATGATAACAGTAATAATGATAATCATGTTAATAAAGATAATAATAACAGTAATAATAATGATTTTGATGATAACAGTAATAATAAAATGATAATAATAATGATAATAACAGTAATAATGATACGCATATTGATTATAATAGTAATAATAATGATGATGATGATGATCATGAAAATAATAACAATAGTAATAATAAAACACTTACACTTAGCTAAAGAAAATGCCTACCGAGTATCAAGGTCCAAAAAGGAGTCATTCATAATAATCAGCTGTCATGCACATGCCATCAGTCACAGTGTACTGTATATCGCTTTTAATTAAGGCGTGCTACCCTGTTAGCAGAGGTCAACAGACTCTTGTAGGAGGTTATCGATTGTATGTGCGGGAAAATGATTACACTCTATGTGCCTTTTGCGTAGTTCATCCTTTCGGCAATTTCTTCTGTGGATATGTGGATATGTGGAATTCAAACAAGAGGGTATATGGATATCTTTCGAGAGGGAATATTATTTGATGAGAATCTGAGACGGAATTTCACTCGCCATAGAACATCATTTTTAAGTGCGTTCCAGGAGGATATTCCCTTTTGAATAATATCCTCTCCTATGCTATTCCCTCCTATGGCCTGACGGTTGACTTTTTCCCTTTACTTTTCCTTCCCTTCTCACTTTCTCTTATCGAGTCCTCGTCACTCCAACTTAATTATCTTGCTCATCAAGCGTTTTTTTTGTGTTTTTTTGCATATCATAACCTCCTTCACTGAACGATCTTTTTTCCACTTACTTCATCCGTTCAAATATTGTTTCAACAGCTTAAAAGTGGCAAAGATCATCTCCAATGCACTGCGACAGACTGGCTGCTGCCAACACCTTGTCAAGGTCGTTATCCAGCAATGTTAAAGAAGATAGGCTTTATGGATACGCATTTTTAGGATACGTGCCTTCTTGATGGGATAAAGGTAAACAGATCATGCTTACCCGTACCTGGGTTGTGGCGGTCGTCCGATGCAAGAGTACTATTGGACCGTAGCATGTATCATTATCTTGGGGTACGAGTTCAAAGGTCGGCTTTAATTGTAGTTTCATTGAGAACCTTGTTGGAGCGGAGACAGCTGTGGGTCTCATCGCCTGGTGTTTGGCTTTCTTAGGTTATTTATCTTCTCCCTTCTCACTCTCTCTCTTTCGCGATTCTTTCCCTCCTCTCTCTCTTTCCGAATCTCTCTTTTTTTTTCACTCTCATTGTCCCTCCAATTCTTCTTCTCTGTCTTTTCTCTTTAACTTCACTCTCCCCTCTTCTCTGTCTTTTCCTGGCCCTCCTTTCTTTCTTGTCTCCCCTTTCCATTTCCCTCTCCTTTTTCTCACTATTTCCATTTCTGTTACCTATGTCTCTACTTCCTTTATGTCTTCCACTTCCTTTCTCTCTCTCTCTCTCTCTCTCTCTCTCTCTCTCTCTCTCTCTCTCTCTCTCTCTCTCTCTCTCTCTCTCTCTCTCTCTCTCTCTTTTGGCAACTGAGGCATTGGTCAAGCTCCGCGAACGTAAACAAAATTTTAAACAGGAAATCTGATTCCCGATATATATGCATATATATCTGATATATATGCATATGCATACACACATGTAATCACACAAATCACCGCATGCAAGTGTGTGTGCACGTGTGTGTATATGTGTATCCATGCACACGCGAGCGCATTTTCTAAACATCTGCTTCCCTGGGAAAGGATCACTGGTCAGCCACTATAGTATAAAGACCTAGTATAAAGTGTGTGTGTGTGTGTGTGTGTGTGTGTGTGTGTGTGTGTGTGTGTGTGTGTGTGTGTCAGTGACCACTACATCTATGATCCCAATAGCTTCATCCATTCTCTCCAGTGCCCAGGCCATTTCATCCACTCGAATAATGACAGTATCTAACAGGCTAGTGGTGATTTGGGTGTGCAATATATCTATACGATGATTATTATCAATCCTGCAACATTGCTAACCAAATTCAGTCACTCCAAGAGAGAACGCTTCTGTCGGCCTTGATGAACTGACTCAAAAAAATCTCGAATTGTTGTCATATGATTGCCTATATTCTTTCTCATATTGTCAATTATTGTGACAATTGTGTCGGCAATCACCATTCTTTCATTTTTTTTCTGGCTTACGATTTTTCTCTGCATAGTTCATCTCTGATAACCCAAGCTTTTTAAAAGTATCCTCAGTCTCTTAACTTTTGTCCGATCTTAAAAAAGGGATCTAAAAGCTTATCTTGACAGGAACGCTCTGTACTGTCGATGTATAAGTTACCTTAGATAGGGAACGAAAACCAGTCCAGAACGAGCAAGGCAGTCTTCGGACTCCATCCTGGCCATCCATCTGAAATTTTAAGTCTTTTATACATCAAGGTCAGAAGAGCCCCGTTATCTTGCAAATAGCCCTCTGGTTAGTTTGTAATTGTTTGTCTATTTACTGTATGTATACTTTAAAATATAACCCCTGGTTATTATCATATCTGTTCTCCTTGTATCTTTTTTTTCTCAAATTCACATATTTCTCTGCATCTTCCAAAGTTTCCAAACTATTGCCATCCTCAAATTCTTCTTCAATTTTTTCTTCTGTTGGGTATGCCTTATCTATATTATGGGCCTGGCCCCTTACTAATGACAATTCTAGTTTCAACCTATTTACGTGTTCTTTGTGTTCTTTCCCATCAGCAATTCTCTTAATTTTGAATACAACATTAATGATTTTTTTTCTATTACCCTATATAGTCCAGAATATAATGGCTGTACCTTTTTGGTCAACCCCACCTTAGGAGTAGCTTTGAGGTATACCCGGTCTCCTACTATGATTTGTGAAGGCTTAGCATAAGATCTATCCCTTGGCCTTCTCTGGATATTTTCTTCAATATGTTGCCTGGCTTAAAGTGCAAACACATGTCGCAGCACGAACAATATCCCTTTACTATTTTCTTCATGTTTGGAAAAAATGCAAATAATTCCAATCTCTTTAAGGTTACTAAAACACCCCCATGCCCTGCAACAGGAATCGAATGAGCTAACCTTAAAGCTGTACTCTGGTACAATTTTGGTACCACCACTCGAAAGACCTTTCTATAAGGCTTATCTAAAACATTATATAATATCCCATCTGGTCATACCTGATAATTCTCGATTTTCCCAGGAATCCCTATAAACCTTTACCTCGTAAATAATTTTTAACATGACCCCATAGTGGGTCTTCTTGTGCATTTCGTAAACTATCTAGTCCCCATATGTTAATAGTCTCAGGTAAACTACTGTCACTGCTATCTACCATTTCTGACCTCGGACTATCAAGCCGATTTATCCCTTTATAAACTGTAGTAGCTCGGCGGGTAACAACACCGACAACTAAATCGTCTATCGGCTGATCAACTGATCTGATTCGCGACAGTGCATTTGCCAAATGACTGTCCTTGCCCGGCAAGTACTCTACGCAAATATCAAACTCTGCTACCGACATAGGCCACCTGGCTAGTCTTTCATTTCCATCTCTACTAGAAAAATATAATGAAGAGGCCTACTGTCTGAATGAACTATTACTGGAAAACCCTGAATCAGTGTTCTATTTACCTTTAGCCCATATACTATCACCAATGCCTCTCATTCTACAGAAGAATAATTTAATTCGGCACCCTTTAACTGTCGACTGAAGTAAGACAGTGGTTCAAAGGTTCCATTATTATCCTCCTATTGGAGAGCTCCCCCAATGGCTGTTTTACTTACATCTGTAACTAATACAAATGGACGGGAAAAATTTGGGAACTTTAACACTATATCCTCAGACAAGACTACGCAACTTGTGAAATGCATCTAATGCTTCCAGTGTCCACGCTAGTTTCGTTTTCCCATCTTTAGTCTTACAGCCTCTGGTTAAGTCAATTAACAGTCGCGATATATCTGCAAAATTACTTATAAATTTGCGATAGTAGTTAGTCGCACCGAGAAACGCCTGGAGCTCTTTCAAAATTATAGGTTGTGGGTATCCCTCTATTGCTTCAATATTTTTCTTTTGTGGCTTAATACCATTTCCACTAATCACATGTCCAAGATACTCAACTTCTGACTTAAAAAACGAACATTTAGCAAGTTTGATAAAGAGATTACTCTGCTGAAGACGACCTAAAACTCGTCTAACATTATTGCAGTGAGTTTCCCATGTGTCTCCTAAAACTACGATGCCGTCCAAATAAACAAATAAACAAAACCCACAACCTCATAAATTCGTAGTGGCTATCCATAGTGGAAAATGTCGTTTTCTCTCGACTAGCGGGGGCCAGGGGTATCTGATGATATCCCTGCATGAGGTCTAAACACGAGAAGAAACGACTCCTACCTAGCCTTTGCAGGATAGAACTATGTTTGGCAAAGGGTATCGGTCATCCTCAATACATTCATTAAGAGCTCTGAAGTCAAGACATACCTCTCTTACATACTGGCACCAGTGGTGCATTGTAAGGAGATCGTGAGGGTTGTATAATCCCTTCCCTCAACATAGAGTCAATCTGAGTCCTAATCTCGTCTCTGTTTTTCAACGGGATGGGATAGTGTTTCTTGTAAACTGGAGGACCCAGAACCTTTATTTCGTGGAAGTAGTAATTCAAAATAGGTAAAGTATCCTCATCTAGACTAAAAACCTTTGGGAAATCCTAAACCAAATCTACCAGCAACCCGTGCTCTTCTGAACCTCGTTCAAATACTTTGTCTATTTCCTCTAATAATCTACAAGGTTTATTTCTGTTGCTCTTAACACTTGCTACTACCTGCCTTCTGGCTTCACCAGGAGATATATCTACTAATTTCGCGAGGTCTCCCACAGTCGTATTCTGCCCAATTTCTACTACTCTATCCGGGTACCATTTTTAAATGGTATCCGAAACTACTTCGTGACACTATCTGATCACGGAATAGGAGTGACTATGCCTTCAATTTAGCTTTCTCTAAATCCTTTCGAGGAATAGATAATATATTTGATCCATTTAAATCATTCATACCAATGTCCCTGACTAAAACACAAAAATATCCACACGAATCTGCATCTACTATTAGATCCTCTACTGGAAAAACATCAGTAGCCCCGCTACTATCTCTTGTCACCTTCTCATCAATAGCCCCGCTAGTAATCCTCTCATTAATAACCCCGCTATTATCAATAGTAACATCATCTATAGCCGCGCTATTATATTAAAAAAATCGTATTAATTATCCTACCATTCCCTACAGCCCGCCATTAACTGAAGTAATTTTCTCATTAATAACCCTGTTATTGTCTACAGCACCTTTATCTATAGCCCCTCTATTATCTAAAGTATTTTTTTCATTAATAACCCTGTTACTGTCTATAGCAACCTCATTTTTAGAGCACACATCCGTATCATAATATAAAACCACCTCTCCCAGGCGGGATAACTTCCCGCCTGCAGCTTTCCCCGTCGTGGTCCTCCAGTGTCCCTTATACGGTTGCCATGGAAGCGACAGATTTTTTATTACTATGCTCAACCTTCACATCCTGACCGTTAATGGACAAGGTAGTAGGGCATGATGTATATACAACCCTATGTGTGTCAGCAAAATCGTTTCCTATCAGCATCTGGCATGGTAGGCCCCAGGACACAAATGAAGTCTTTATCTTACCTACATTAAAAGTGAGATCTAGCTCCCCTCTGCCATTTAGGAAAGACCCATTCCCCCAATGAACAGTATTCCTAACCTGTTTATACGGCATACTTGGCTCTTTCAGCACTTCGCTATGTACTCAGGAAACTTCTGCTCCTGTGTCGAATAGTGCTGTAATGCACTTATCCCCAAGATAAACATAAAATAACAGCATTCCTTCACTATCCCCATGGACAGGATCTTAACAACGTCTCTACTACCTTGACCATATTCCCTTGCTTTATCCTGCAAATCAGGGGCAACTTTAGGAAGGACTGAAACCCCCCTTGTATTTACTAGTTTTTTAAAGCAGTTTTTGGCCTCCAAGGATCTGGACAATTTCTCACGAATTGTCCAATTTCCCCACAGTTAAAACATTTAGTCTCTGCTTCCATCATTTGGCGTGTCCCTGACACTCCTCTTAGCTTTTGATCATAAAGGAAACATCAATCCATGGTATGATCTGTCTTCTGACAATGTTCACATGTCCTAGCAGGTCCGCCACGACCCCTTCCCAGATGAGCTCTAGAGCTTGCTATGCGAGCAGACAACAACTGGCATTTCTCAGTTCCGTGGCCACGCCTTTAACAGTAACCACATGTCACAAAATCATCTTTGTCACATTCCTCTTTAGATTTATGTCTGTCCTTTCATCTCCTGTTTTATCCACCGGTTTCTTTCTAACCTCGACCTGTTTACTTCTGTGAAGTAACTACGCTCAGTACAGTTAAAAACCCAGCCTTGTACGAAAATAGCAATAGAATAAAGCTTAGAGTCCTGC
>NC_061857.1:15254942-15257442 GCF_019202785.1 Penaeus chinensis
CTCTCTCTCTCTCTCTCTCATTCTATATATCTATCTATTTCTATTTCTTTCAGTTTATCTATCTATCTCTATTGCTATCTATCTATCTTTCTATCAATCTATCCATCTCTCTCTCTCTCTCTCTCTCTCTCTCTCTCTCTCTCTCTCTCTCTCTCTCTCTCTCTCTCTCTCTCTCTCTCTCTCTCTCTCTTTCTTTCTCTCTCTATGTATCAGCCTGTCTAGTTTATTTTCTCTTTTTCTATTTCTGAATTCCTTTTCCATCAGTCCTTCCTCCTTTTCTGCCTCCATCTCCTTCTCCTCCTCCTACTCCTCCTACTCCTCCACCTCTCATTCTTCTCATTGATGGATACCTTTTGTTGATACCTTTATTTTGCCTAACAATAATAATCTAAAATAGAACAAAGCAAGACACCATGGAAAAAAATAGAATTAAGGAAAACAAAACCCGAAACATAATCTGAAAAAGACTAGAATATTCGAGTCACAATCCCGAAAAGTTTTAGAGTTTTTTGTCGTTGTAAGGCAGTGAAGAATTCTTATTGTGGGGGAAGTTGCGCGAGAGCATTGGCCTTAATGGATATAAGCATCCACATACAAGATACATATACAAGCTCAGAGTGTTTCTTCTTCTTATCATTAGTTTTATTATCATTATCAATATTGTTATCTATATTTCTGATTATCATCATCTTCATTATTATTATTATTATTATTATCATTGTTGTTGTTGTTGTTATCATTAGCATTAATATATTTTATTGTGATTGTTATTATCATTATTATTACTACTATCATTATTATCATTACCATTATCATTATCATTATCATTATCATTATCATTATCATTATCATTATCATCATCATCATCATCACCATTATCATTATTATTATCATCCCTATCATTATCATCACCATCATCATCATCATTATTATCATTATGCTAATGCTTCATTTTCTCTTCTCTTTGTTTGGTGCGTGTGTATGTGTGTTGGGAGAGCAGTACCTCTCTCTCTCGCTCTCTCTCTTGCTCTCCCTCTCTCTCTCTCTCTCTCTCTCTCTCTCTCTCTCTCTCTCTCTCTCTCTCTCTCTCTCTCTCTCTCTCTCTCTCTCTCTTTCTTTATATATATATATATATATATATATATATATATATATATATATATATATATATATATATATATATATATATATATTTCCTCCTTTCTTCCACAAAGATCATCCGCGACCATCCAAGCGCAGACCACACAACACCGTTCCTCTCCCTCCGTCAATAGGCTTTCAGTTCTCAGCGTAAATAGAAACGTTTGGAAGCGAGCTTTTCTCATCAAAACTTTTAAGCTCCCATTAATTAGGAGTCCTTTATTAGCGAAGAAGTTAACAGCGTCCGGCTATGAGCAAACTACCCTATTCGTATTTCAAAGCCTTATGGCGGAAGTACCCAGGAGTGAAATTTCTTTGCCGCTTTTCAAAATGCAGTGGGCTTGAATGAGCTTGTGCAATATCGACCTTATGGGAATTGACCAGAAGGGCTAAAGTTACTTGGGTGTTCTTTCTCGGATCGTTCCACCGCCAGTCCAGGCCGGTTAGTCTATATTACATACACTGAATAAATAATGATTTAATTAGTGTTACAACTGCGGATAGTGGCATATCACTTTATATAAGGCAAGAACAGGAGGTTCCTTGTATACACTGCCTTACACACATTTCTTAACCAAACCATTTTGTTGCTGTGCTTCCTTTCGTATGCGGAGGCGTTGAAGCGTGTATTAGTACCAGGAGTGATTAAAGCAGAATTTGTGCCATTAATTTACCTGTCAGCTCTGAACAAAGGCCGGCGACGAGCAAGAAGTGTGAAGAGGCATTCCGTCGTTTGGTTTTTATACTTTATTACTTCTCTTTCCCTGCCTGTCTGCCTGTTTGCCTGTATGTGTTTTTCTCTTAGTCTTTCTTTCACTCCTTTTCTTTGTTGCTACCTCTTCATCTATTTACCTCTTATATGTGCACCTGTCTGTATACAGATACATACCTACCTTTGTTTAGTGGTTAATTCAGTTCCAAAGCCCAGCCGCGAAAAATCAGCTGGTCGATGGAGAGACCGAGACCTAAGCCATTCACCGACCACTTCCCCCTCTCTCTGTTCATTTTCCTTGCCGTGTGTAATTAAACCTTAGTTGAGATTACCGCAGCTCTTAGGTGCTGGCATATTTAATGGTCTGTTAAGAATTTAGAGCTGTTCATGTAAGCCGCACGCTGGAAAAGATTGGGGGCCGCTTGCGTACAGCAGGAGTTCCCACACACCCTCGAGTTCCGCATCCGGGGAGGGGGGGGGGGTCAGGGTGTACGACATATACTAAATCCACAGGCAGACCTTTGGCTCGCAGTCAGGACATGTTCCTTGTTTTGATGTTTACACATAGCCACATTTATTTCCATAAATGTGGCTATGTTCAACACCTAAGTTCGTATATTAGAAGCAATGTAATAAAAATGTTCATAT
>NC_061857.1:15262442-15264942 GCF_019202785.1 Penaeus chinensis
TCCTGCTCATGTTAACGGATATTGAAGACTGTTGAAGAGTGTGATCAGGAAGAGGAAGAGGAAAATGGGGAATAATAGGGGGGAGGGGGGGGGGGGTAGGAAGGAAGGTGGAGACGAAGAGGGAACTGAGGAAGAGACAGACAGACAGCGAGGGTGAGAGAGAAAGTGAGAGTGAGACAGAGATGGAGAAAGATGGGGAAAGAAAGCCAGGCATACAGACTAGAGAGAGTGAGAGAGAGAGAGATGGGGGGGGGAGAGGAAGGAAAGATGACACGAAACAGGAGACAAGAGGGAGAAAAAGGGGGAATTAGAAATTAAAACAGATAACATGGGAAGGGAAAGCTAACTGCGAACATCTGACGAGACAGACAGAGGAAAAGAAAGACAGCAACGAGAAAAAAGAGGCGGCGGGTAGCCATATGTGTGTGTGTGTGTGTGTGTCTGTGTGTGTGTGTGTGTGTGAGTGTGTGTGTGTGTGTGTGTGTGTGTGTGTGTGTGTGTAAAAATGATGAAGGGTTAATGCAAATGATGAGAACATGGGAAGTGAGCGCAGATGTAACTGAAGAGAAAGAGAAAGGAACAGTTGATGAAAAACGACAAGTGGACATCAGTGACTACCGTGAATATCAGTTAACATAATGACTCATACACTTAGGAAGGCAGAGACATGGATCTCCCACTAGTGCGTGACAAAATTTGATTCTGGTTAACAGGCTGGTAACGATTTTGCCTTTTCAGCTCATTGCTCTTCACTCTCACTCTTTCTCGCACTCTCTCACTCTATCTTTCGATCTATCTATCCATCGATTTTTTTATTGATCTGTCTCTCTCTCTATCAAGTTATCTACCCGTCTATCTCTCTCTCAATCTCTCTCTCTCTCTCTCTCTCTCTCTCTCTCTCTCTCTCTCTCTCTCTCTCTATCTATCTATCTATCTATCTATCTATCTATATATATATCTATCTTTCTATCTGTCTATCTATCTATCTATTGCTCTCTCTCTCTCTCCCTCTCTCTCTCTCTCTCTCTCTCTCTCTCTCTCTCTCTCTCTCTCTCTCTCTCTCTCTCTCTCTCTCTCTCTCTCTCTCTCTCTCTCTCTCTCTCTCTCTCTCTCTTCCTCTGTCTCTCTCTCCCTCTCTCCCCCTCCACTCTCTCTCTCTCTCTCTCTCTCTCTCTCTCTCTCTCTCTCTATCTATCTATCTATCTATCTATCTATCTATCTATCTATCTACCTACCTATCGATCTATCTATCTATCGCTATCTCTCTCTCTCGCTCTCTCTCGCTCTCTCTCTCTCTCTCTCTCGCTCTCTCTCTCTCTCTCTCTCTCTCTCTCTCTCTCTCTCTCTCTCTCTCTCTCTCTCTCTCTCTCTCTCTCTCTCTCTCACTGTCTCTCTTCCGTGTACTCAACACTTACCCTTTTCGTCTTTTTCCAAGAAAACTGTCCTTAATTTCTTCACGCTGGCGGTTTGGTCGACCGAAAATGTATGACGTAAGTATTACTTTTGTGGGTCATTATATATGGTAAGTGTCTAGATTGGATAAATAAGAGTTGTTTTCTTGGGAGAGAAAACAAGGTTCTGCACCGCGTTCTATGTTGTGTTTCTTTATCAAATCAGTGACGACCATTGATATTCTGGTTATCCTTAGTCACCGTGAAGACACCTAGACAGACACTTTTTTTAATAAAGGCACATCATCATTTTGGTAAGACACTTTTTACTTATGCACACAATCACTTCTTAGACACTGACACTTTATGATGCTTAGGCAAGTCAATACGTTTTATATAAGTAGACACTTGGACAATGTTAGGCACTTTACACACTCATCTTGTGATATGCCTGTCAGCTGAGACCATTTAATACTTCATCATCTCCTCTCTCGCCTTGTTATCAGGTACACGGGACAGTAAGACCTGAAGAAAAACAAATGAACAGGAATTTCTTCTCCTTTCCAGTGACGGTGGTTAGAATTTCAAGCAAGTAGCTGTAGGAGCTGTGGTTGAAGTCCAAGAGAAACGAGACAAGTGACTAATAATGCTGAAAATTAAAGTTTTTCGTAAATATGAGCCACTGGAAAGTTTGCTGAAGTTGTTGAACTTGGCCATACGTCTGGTGTTAAATTACAGTGGTTTAGTGGTTCAGTTATCTACTGCTTGTTTGCTTTAGTATTTTATGTAGTTTGGACTGGGTAACTTTATGTATATGTGTGTGTGTGTGTGTGTGTGTGTGTGTGTGTGTCTGTGTTTGTATAATCAAAGCTCAGATTAAAAAAAATAGTCCCAGGTGAAAGATAAGAAAGACCCTTGGAATGTCTACCTGCGCCTCATTTACCTAATGCATTCTCGACATCAGAATGTGCCTCTATCCCATAAAGAAGTCAGACCATAATTAGACAATAAGGACATCCCATACGTCTGAACGAGCCCATACAGATGATTAAAATAAACGTGACGAAGGACACGTTGTAACTTATCAAAGGAGAGATCAAGTCCTATAA
>NC_061857.1:15266045-15271045 GCF_019202785.1 Penaeus chinensis
ATATATATGCATATGTGTATATATATGCATATATATATATATATAATTATATATATATATATATATATATATATATATATACATATACATATAAATATAAATATATGAATATAAAAATGTATATTTACATATATGTATATATGTATGGTAGAAAAACGCACAATGTAAAACTAGTTTTATTGAAAGTGAGACAACAATTTCGGAATCCACCTGGATTCCATCCCGCGAAAGGAACAACTTGGGCGAATTTATAATTTCTCTGCCGTAGGTTTGACTGACGTGAGGTGCGTTACGCTGTCCTGCTGGGCTCTGGAGGAGACTGTGAGTCCTGCCACGTCCTCCGCTGTCCTGCAATGCGTCCTTCATGGTCCGCGAGGATTCTGGTCACGTTTGGGAGGTGATACGTTTTGGACGATAGTGAATTTTCTCCAGGAGACTGAGACTATTCAAAGAGCTCTATCCCACGAAAGGCGGTCGGACTCCATGACTGATCTTATTTGCGGCCTGCAAAGAAGGGCGCCCTCGGGTGAGGAGGCGCACGATTCCTGGTAAAAAGGTCTATTTTTTGTGAGGCTTTTTCGCTAACGCCTTCAAGGGGAAGGAAGAGTGGCTGAGAATAATATCAACAGGAATTGAGAGGATTTTCAGACTTACTTGCCCACGTTTCTTTCGTTTTAAAAAGATTGCTGATACCATTGAGGACTGCTTTTATTTGTTGCAAATTTAACTCTCTCTCTCACTCTCTCCCTAGTCTAGCAATCTTGCTGACCTGCGTTCAAACCCCTCGCCGCCAGTGGATGATAGCCCCAGCCATTCCTTGCACACAAGGGGTAATTTAGATCCATTGTGACAAACGGAATAGAACTAAATCATTTATAGCTATAATTAATTAGATAAATTAAAACTCCCGCTCTCTCCTTCCGCCCCCCCTCTCTCTCTTCCCCCCCTCCTCCTCCCTTCTCTCTCTCCTCCCCCCGCTCCCGCCCTCTCTCTCTCAGTCCTTCAGCCGGGAAATGCGTCTCCCATCACCCACTGCCCCTCCCTTTTTCCCCTTTCCCCTTCTATTTTTTTCCTCATCCTCTTCTCCTGATTCAAGTTTCATTTACCTTCTCCCCCCCTCATTTTCCCCATACCCCCTCCCTTCCTCCATCGTCTCCCCTCTCCCTCCATCCTCCCTCTTTAACCTCTCCCCCCCCTCTTCCCAACCATCCCTCCCGCTATCTCCTCACACCTCCTCCCCCTCCTTTCCTCCCCCCTCCCCCCCACCCTTTCAGCTCTGAGCGAATGAATGAATTATAAATCTACAGCTGGTTCATTCAATCTCCTCTCGCGCTGATAGAGCTCGTCAAAGCCATATTCTTTTCATACCAAATGAATCTCGTTTTTTAAAGGCATAGAGTTAGCTTATCAATATTGTTTATCTCATTATCAGTCTATTTTCTTTATATACATTTTTTAATGTCTATCAGCATTTTATGCCTCGATTCTTTCAGCATATTTTCTATTATTAGTTGCCAGAGTTTGCTTATTTTATTTGGATGTCAGTCTAATTTCATTTATATTCTGATTCTTTATTTACATCTTTTTTGTTTGTTTGTTTCTTTTTTTTTAATGTCATCTCCTTTTTTATCAATGATCTATTTATCTGTTTATCTAACTATTCATTTATTCTAAGTATATTATTTATCGATACGAACTTAACCGATTCTTGATCTGTGCATCGATTTGCTATCATTCTCATTGAATAGATCTATTGTTCACTTAATTACACATCTTTTTGCATTATCATTCATCATCCGGCCAATGGAGGAATTACCATATTTTCTCTCTTTGGCATTTGTTTAAATCTATTGAAAAAAAATCAGATAATATGGCTTTTCTTCCTTTCTTTTTTCCCCTTTTTTCTTCTTTCTTCCTATATCTTTACTTCATTCGTTTTTTTCTTTCTTTCATTTAATTCTTGTTGTTCGTCTTCGTCTTCTTTTTATTCTTTATTCTTGTTATTTATATTATATTGTTATTTTTTTTATCTCCATCAAAACACTGCTGTAATGATGAAGTAGATATAATAATTATGGTAATGGTAATAATTATGGTGAAAATGATAATAGCCAATTAACGATGAAATGAACGTATATATTATTAGATCCTCATTATATCACAAGTATAAATGGGTGAAAAAATAATGATTAAGACAAAAACACATTTTGGTAATATTATTGGTAATGATGCTTATTATTGTATCCGTAATGCTAATAATGAAAATAATACGGATGATTGACATATGTGATGGTGCTAATGTGAGTTATAATCAATGTGGTAACAAGATACATTAGTAATAAGGCAGTCTATCCATTTCACTGTCTTGCTCCTCTCTCTCTCTCTCTCTCTCTCTCTCTCTCTCTCTCTCTCTCTCTCTCTCTCTCTCTCTCTCTCTCTCTCTCTCTCTCTCTCTCCCTCTTTCTCTCTCTCCATATCTCTCTCTCTCTCTCTTACTCTATTTCCCTATCTCCCTCACTCTACCTCCCTCCTCTCATTCGCCCTTTCTTTCTCTCTACCTCTCTCTTTCTTCCTCTCCCACTATCTCTAGGAGAATGACAGAGAGACGAGAGGATGAAGGTAGGGGAAGTGTGGAGCACAGGAAAAAAAATAGCTAGCTAGAGACTGATAGCTCGGTAGATAGATAGATAGATAGATAGATAGATAGAGAGAGAGAGAGAGAGAGAGAGAGAGAGAGAGAGAGAGAGAGAGAGAGAGAGAGAGAGAGAGAGAGAAATAGAAAGCGGAGAGAGAGAGAGAGAACCAGAAAGACAGACAGACAGAGAGAGAGAGAGAGAGAGAGAGAGAGAGAGAGAGAGAGAGAGAGAGAGAGAGAGAGAGAGAGAGAGAGAGAGGTGAAAGGGGGAGACGAAGAGAAGAATGATTAAAAAGATAATCAAGGATGAAAAGACAGAAAGAACAACGTATAAAAAAAGAAGAAGAAAGTAACAAATATAAAAAGAAAAGAAACCAAGAGAGGGAAACAAATCGAGGAGTGAAAGCAGGCGAGTAAATGTCTGTCGCTTCCCTCTCCCGCTCCATTATCTCCCAATGATAATATTTTGACGTAGTTTGTCTCATGGCTTGAGATTCCCTCGAGCGGAAACGGATAATCTTGGCTCTTAATTCAACTCTGGCTTGCATTCCGCCACGCTGCTTGAAAAGAGGTTTATTTTCATTTTTCCTTTTGTTCCGTTGCTGTTTTTGGTGGTGGTGATAATGATGATAACGATTCTTATTATGAGGCTGATAACAATGATGATAACAATGATGACGATGATGACGAAGATGATCATGATAGCAAAAAGAGAAGTTGTAATAATAACAACATTAATAATAACGGCAATATTGATAATGAAGAAGTGACATTAACGTAGCAACTTATAATGGTAATGATTAAGATCATTATGGTAGTAATAATGATAAAAACTACTATAACAATAATAAAATAAAGATAATGATAATAGTAATGATAGTAAAAAAGATAATGATTACAGAAATATGGTAAAGATTATATATAATGGTAATAATAACGATAATAATAATAGTTACATTTATAATAATAGTTAGATACTAATGATAGTAGTAGTAGTACTTTTATTACTACTACTACTGGCAACAATGATGATTATGATAATAATAATAACAATAGTGATGATAATAATAGAAACAATAATATTAGTAATAATAATAATAATAATATTAATAACAATAATAATTATCATCATCATTATTATTATTATCATTATTATTATTATTATTATTATTATTATTATTATTAGCATTATTATTATTAATATTATCATTATTATTATAATGATAATTTTAATAATGATGATAATGATAATAATAATGATGATAAAGATAATGATAATAATAATGATAATAATGATAATATAGTCAATGATAATGCATATAATAACAATGATAATAAAGATAATGATAATGCATATGGTAATAATAACGGTAATACGCATAATTATAATTATCAAGTAATAATGATAATAATAATGATAATGCAGATGATAATAATATTCAAATAATGATGATAATACTAATAATAATCATAAAAAATAATTATTATCATAATAATAATAATGATAATTGTGATGATAATATTCACAGTAATGACAATAATAATAATAATAATAATAATAATAAGAATCATAATAATGATTCAAATAATAATAATAATAATAATAATAATAATAATAATAATAATAGTAATAACAACAATAACAATATTAAAGATGATAATAACAAGAACAACAACAACGACAAAAATACTGATAATAATAATAATAACAATTACAATAATAATAATAATAATTATTATTATTATTATTATTATTTTTATTATTATAATCATTGCAGTAATAAAGATAATAATGATGATGATAATAATGATAATAATAATAATAATAATAATAATAATAATAATAATAATAATAATAATAATAATAATAATATGAATATGAATATTAGTAATAATAACAATAATGCTAAGGATAATAACAACAACAATCATGATAATAATAATGTATATGATGATGACAGTAAAAATAATAATAACAATAGTAATAACAATGATAATAATAGTAATAATAATGATAATAATAATAATAATACTAATAATAATGATAACAATAATAATGATAATAATAATAATAATAATAATAATAATAATAATAATAGTAATAACAATAATGATAATAATACTAATAATGATAATATCAATAATAATAATAATTGTAATGATAATAATAATAATTATTATAATTATCTATATTATTATTGTTATTATTATGAGGATAATGATGACAGCAACAACAATGATAATGATAACAGTAATGTGTTATAAACAAAGCAACAAGAATAAATAATAACAATAATATTAATAATGATAATAATGACACTACTACTACTAATGATTATTATTATTATAATGGCAATAATAACAA
>NC_061857.1:15293545-15301045 GCF_019202785.1 Penaeus chinensis
CACACACACACACACGCACACACACACACACACACACTAACACAAACACAAACACACACACACACACACATGACTATATGTGAAAAAGGATATGGAAAGAAGAAAGAAGACAAAATGCAGGAATGAAGAATGAATAGATAAAGAAAAGAAATTCACACCTTAAAGAAACGACTCTCGTGATCTCAAAGAATTGCAGCCTTATGGGTCTCACTCAAGCAGCTGGCAACGCATGTAATGACGCAAAAAAACTCGCAATAAAGAGTGACCTACACAAATGACGCGTCGCACAAGAGAGCTTCAAAGCGGCAACTGAAGCCTTCAATCGCGAGAAGAGTCAAGAGAAGAAGGGGCCGAAAGTAGACAAAAGAACGCAAGAAAAGCACAGCCTTTCCCGAATGATGTGTGTTGCTGCGAAATTCGTGAGTTTTTGGAATGTCCAGTTGTGACTGGAAGGCAGACGTGAAGCGAATTCCAATATGGCTATACATGTCATGCGTTTCTAATGCTTTCACATTTCCTCTAAACGTTTTGATAAATAGATCCAGATCTATATCTATAGGAAATATATTATACAAATATTGCATTTACAGACACACACACACAAACACACACACACACACACACACACACACACACACACACACACACACACACACACACACACACACACAGTTAAGTAGACAGGTAAATGAACGTTGTAAAACTGAATAAATAGACCGAGACTGAAAGGGAACAAGAGCGAGGAGCCGAGAGGCCAGCACCAAGACCCTTCGACCATCCCTGGAATTTAAGAAGCTCTTGCGTCACCTTTACAGCTTCCATTATCTCCCAGCAGCGATGTTCCCTCTCTCTTCCTTTCCTCTTTCTGGTCCTCTTCCTTTTGCCTTTTCTTGTCCTCTTCTTCTTTTCTCCTCTCTTTGTTCTGTTTCCTCCCACCTTCTCCTCCCTTTTCTGTTTTCGACCCCCGTCACTTCTTTATTTATCTCTTCTTTTTGGGATTCTTCCTCTTCCTTTTCTTCCTCTTCCTCAAATCTCTCTCTTGTTTCTTCCTTCCCTGCCTCCGCTTCCCTTTTTCCTGGCCCTCCTCCTCTCCTTTATCCCTCTGCCTCTCTTCCTATCCCTGCCCGCCATTGCACAAACATATCCAGTTTCATCCTTTTGTTAACTTCTCTTCCTTCTTCATCTCTTTCCCTCTTACGTCTTTATCTTAACGTTGCCTTTGTTCTCTGCGCTTCTTAAATATCCCTTTATCCTCATATACATTTGATAATTGAGCTGTCTTACTGCGGTGTCACTGATGCCGACATTTCCAGTGATGGTAGTGATGCAACGGATAATAACAAAAATAATCCGTGATTTTTCTTGCTTGTCCCTGTTTTCGTCTTGTCATTGCTATTGCAATCGTTAATACTGTGATTATACTACTACTGCCACTCTGAATGTCAACCTCTATTGTTATGATTACCAATATAATTATTGTCACTGTTAAATAACACACTACTATGTGGCCAAGTTGGTTTAGTCCAACTCGATCAGTGTAGAAGCTGAAGAGGTAGAGATTCGAGTCCACGTCAGGAATGGAAGATATATTGTTGTTACAATTCTGATTCTCTGTGTGAAATTCTGAACCAGTTCCGCCATGGGTTCAGTGCGGTGGGGTTGGGTGTAAATTTCATAGATCTGGTAAGGGTAGACGTAATTTTATGGCGCTAATGTGACCCTACTTAAATAACCTTCTTAATGAGTCGCTGTAATTAAGTTTGTTTAGCCTTGCTCATAGTGGTAGAGGTTCGAGCCCTTGTAAGGGAAGAAAGGCTCTCTCTCTCTCTCTCTCTCTCTCTCTCTCTCTCTCTCTCTCTCTCTCTCTCTCTCTCTCTCTCTCTCTCTCTTTATGTCTCTGTCTGTCTCCCTGTCTCACTCTATCTCTCTCTCTCTCTCTCTCTCTCTCTCTCTCTCTCTCTCTCTCTCTCTCTCTCTCTCTCTCTATCTCTCTCTCTCTTTGTCTCTCTCTCTGTCTCTGTCTCTGTCTCTCTCTCTCTCTCTCTCTCTCTCTCTCTCTCTCTCTCTCTCTCTCTCTCTCTCTCTGTCTCTGTCTCTGTCTCTCGCTCTGTCTCTCTCTCATACATTCTCATTCATCCCATCGTTACTTTTCTCTCCCGCAGGACCCGCCCCTCCCTCACCCGGACCGCAGCAGGACACAAACGAGCAGCATTCCGTCGACCCCGGAGCCTCCCTCATGCAGCGTCGGTTAAAGTCCATGTCGTCTTGCAGGAAGGAGAAAAAAAAAACGTCATCCAGTAGTTGATAAAATGGGATGATATAAGAAATAAACAATAAAAATGGTAAGCAGACTTAGGTTGACACAAAGCCTCGACTTGTTAAGTTCGCCGCTGCTCTCCTTATCTCTAATGGTAGTAATAATAATAATAATAACAATGATAATATAATAATAATAATAATGATAATCATAAGCTAATAATAATATCAGTAATAACAACGACAATGATAAACCAATGATAATAATGAATAATATAGTGGCATATAGCGCACCGGATGACCATGATCTTTATTACGACAAATGCTGGGAATAGTCGGGGTACTATCGGGGATCGAACCCACGGACACTCCATCACTACTCAGAAGCCTTAGCCTCCTGAGCTATTAAGCGAAGTGAGAGAGGAAAACATGTACTGAAAAACAGACTCAGACAGTGGTTATCCGACATTCTCTGCCGCTTGACATCGTACTAAACACAGGCTGCTACCTCATGAATGCATCGTCTCGCTGAAGACGCACCCAGAACTCTACTAAGATTTGTTTCATGTTTCACTTTACTCTCAAGTATTGCCCAAACTGACTCGAGAGGAACATATGATGATAATAATGCTAATAATAATGATAATAATGATAACGATAAAGATTATCTTGAGATTTATACTGACTCTAATAATATCAATTGTAATGTTAATAGTTATAATAATAAGAATGAGAATGAAATTCATGATAGTGAAAATAACAGCAATGATTAAAAAATGTTAATTAGGATAATGCTAATGATAAGAGGAATAATAATGATAACCGTAATAATGATGGTGATAATAATAATAATAATAATAATAATAATAATAATAATAATAATAATAATAATAATGATAATGATAATAATAATAATGATTATGGTGATAATGATAATGATGATGACGATAATGATAATTATAATATAATAATATCAACAACAATAACAATAATGGTGATGACAACGAAGCAGAAATAACATTAATAAGAATGATGATGATGATGATGAAGATGATGATGATGATGATGATGATGATAATAAAGATACTGGAGGGTTTTTAGTTTGACACACCAGCCTCTTAATAATGACGGCTGTTTAGTGCTTGAAATAAACATTGTGGGTGAACGACAGCCTAAGGATTGTACGTGTTGACGAAGGTCCGGCAGTTTCCTGGAAGTTTGACAACTGCGATGTCTCTTGTGTTTTACACTTCGAGGTTTACAAAGTCTTTACTTTAGCGCTTGTTGGATCATGCGTAGCGGGAGATTAAAGACTTGTTTGCACTGGAGGGGAGTGGTTATTAGAAAGCTCTTCCAGGAAGGAAACGTGGCATGGGCAGACAATGTTGCCATTGACTGCACTCTTTCGTGCCCACAAAGCCCGTAAGATAGATTCAATTACGGCTTCATCGCCCCTTAATGGTGTCTCAGACACCGGAAATATCCTGATGATGATGGAGGCAAAACCAAACACGAAATACTACGAAAGGGCTTTCTGGCGCTCACTCCTTCGGGACGTCTGATCAAGGGTTCCTGGGCGGCGAACTTCCTTCGAATCCACAGGAGGCCCCTTCCCTCCGTTCCAGCTTTTCCTTGTCTTCTTTTCAGGCTCCCTTTTGGTTTTCTCATTCGACTAGGTTTTACTGTAGGATAAATTCTTGATGATGATGGAGGCACACCGCTAGGAGCATAACCCGCAAGGACTTTCTGGCGTTAACTCCTTCGGGACCTCCGCGAAAGATTCGTGCATGGGAGTCAGGCGTCTTGAAAGCCTCAATGTTTGTTTTTTTCTTCTTCATTTCACTGATCTCCATGCTTCGTTCCGTGTGCTCATATTTTTACTAGACTGTTTTTATCATGGAAAATTGTATAATGATAGATCGTTTTCGAATTGTTATTTGACTACCACTGGAGATATGGATGAATATTCTATGCTCATTAAATGTACATCTTGCGTTGTTATTGTTAAACAGAGCTGTTTTGTAAATATATCCTTTAAAAAGAAAAATATGAATTACTATAAAATATCACTTGACATAATTTGTCACTCTCGACTAGAACTAATTATTGTAACTAATGAATGAATACAATTACTTACTTATTCAGAATGCCTACTACTAGAACAATTTATTTGGCCATTCTGCAAACGCGTTTACACAGAGCTATATGATGTTGATTTGGGTTTTGTATTTGTGTATCTATACCCTTATTAATTAATTTGCCTATTTATTTTCATTAATGTATATATATATATATATATATATATATATATATATAATGCAAAACCCTTCTTCACAACCCACAATTTAGAAAATATCTTGATACCATCTACGACTAAGCTGACCTAAAATGCCACTGAATATTATGAAATAACCCACCACCACATTCTTCCAGGATGGAGGAGCCACCCTTGGTAAGCGTAAATGCTCACCACGAAAGAGGTCATAGCAAGTCGGCAGAAGAAAAGGTAGTTGCTTTCGACGGAGATATTAGTGGGCGGAGATGTACACACCAAAGGATCGGGAACACTGTCCAAATATAAAGGAAGGAGGAAATGGAAGGACATGGGAATGAACTGCAGCAACTGCTGCTGATGGTGATGATGGTGATGGTGATGATGGTGGTGATGATGGTGATGATGGCGATGATGATGATGATTGATGATAGTAATGATGATGATGGCGATGGTGATGATTGATGATGATGGTGATGACGGCGATGATGATGATGGTGATAATGATGGTGATGATGAAGGTGGTAATGATAATAGTGATGATTATGGTGATGGTGATAGTGATGATGATGATGATGATGATGATAAAAATGGCGATGGTGATAATAACGACAATGATAATGATGGTTATCATGATAATAGTGGTGGTCACAGCAACACTGAAGATAGTTATGGCAAAGAATAATGATAATAGTGATAATCAGGCGATAATACTGACAATGCTTGCTAGAATTGTTGAATTAATGGTAAAAAAAACACAATATAATTGACGAATAAAGAAAATGACCGGGAGAGTTAAAGGTTATAACAATGTTACGGGTAATAATAACAATGATTATAACAAATTGCAATGATAAATAATAATGATAATAAATAATGATGATGGCGGTAGTAACAGTAATGCCAATACAAAATGTGATGATATCAATAATACGAATATAATTTGATTTGACTTGAACGCTGCACTAATAATTTTCGTTATAAAATCATCAAAGGCAGCCGGATGACGTTATGTCATATTACAACGAGAAAACACATAAAATACATAAATAATATTTTCTTTCTAGTTATGGGAAACCTATCGCCGGCATCAAATCTAGTCCAAATTCTGTCCTAGCTTTCAACAGCACGAGAATCAATACTCGTGAAAGCTTTGGGTTGACCTATTTCAACTTCATGATAGTGATGATTATGGTGATGGTGATAGTGATGATGATGATGATGATGATGGTAATTGCGATGGTGATTAGCTGATAGTACTAATAGTAATTAGTACTATTAGCATCATCCTTGTAGATTTTTTAAAAAGTGAAATACAGTACTCTTCTAATATGTAATATGCATACTATATAATGTTTAGATGATATTCCTCACATTCCAGATCACACACACACAAATGGTTAAAATGTTAAACAAATTCCAGCATGACATGACAGACACGCATCTCTTATATAGTAATAGTAATAACATCGTTTTGTGGATTTTAAAAATGGCTTTAAAAATGTATATGTTCATATAATTCACCATTTCCATACAAACGCACTTTCTAAAAGATTTTATTTTTATTTTTATATATAATGAAAAAAATAAATTAACTTCAAACAAGACCACGAATCCAGTATCGTGTGCACAAAGATAATTTAATAAACTGCCCCAGTATGAACAATTGCTTCGTTTAATTCATTGAACTTTTGGCAAGTTCAAAAACGTGCGTTCGTGTTTAGTTCGTACTGTGGTAGTCTTTCTTTGAAACAAATTGTTTGAACGATTCACAGTGATAGCTAATATCATAATTATAATTCTGTTTCTAGAAACGATTTTGAAGATGGGGTAAATCCAACTGTAACCCCATGTTCTCTATATTTTCGGTGCCAGACGCACATATTTATATCCCATCTACTTCACCTTCATCATCTCCAGTTTAGCTATTGTCCTCAAGTAGAAATGAGTAAAATCAAATTCAATACATTGTCGAAAGAAAGGTTACTTCAATTGAAGCTGTCTCATCTGCGGAAGTTTAAAGATCATTAGAAATGTTCATCTTCTGTTGAAATGACTGGTCACCTATATTCTCCACTGTAACGTTTATGCTTAGTTCCATCAACACTGTAAGTTGCACAAAGCAGCCAATCCAGCCGGTTTACCAGCCAGCATCACATTACCTTGTCTCGTTATACATACTCGTAAATGATAAGTGAATTTGTATTGAGAAAACTGACCATAATGCATTATACTGCGGCTGTCCGGCCTTTTAAGTATTTGCCAGCTTAGTTAAGTCCACTTTGCAGGAGGTTCAAATAATATGCAAAATTCTAACAAGAGATACTACACAGTCCACATCCATGGTTTCTTATCAAATGCTGGCCCTGTTAGGCAATCAGCATGGACGTGTCTAGGGATTCCGACATGCGATAGTATCCATATGATATAATATGGCCTCGTTCTTTCGTGCGATATACGTTTATTCTGATGTCGCTTCCAACATTTCCTGCACCTTTATCAAGAATGTTCAGAGCCAGGAGGGAACAGTAGGAAGACGGGTCCATGTCGAATAACACGAATATCTTCGACCTATGTCTCCAATTTCTCTTGTGTGCAAGGAATGGTTGGGGACCATACCACTCGCGGAACCACTGAGCCTTGAATTACCGAACACTGAGGCAGTACTCGGGCACATTAGTCCATGAGCCATTGAGCATTGCGAGTCGTAGAAAATGAACCCTGAACGTTTATTCATAAGAAATTCTGTGGCTCTGAGTATTCTTTCCACCCCATTTTGCGAGTGCTGTCCTAGTCATTTACCATCCTATAATCCTGATGTTGCTGCTTCTGAATGAACTTACGTGAGTATTTTTCAAAACGTATCCGAAATGTATCCAAATCGAGAAATTTGCTCACTTTGCATAGTTTTAGTGAAGGTAGCAGGAAAGAATCTTCACGATCAAAACGTATCCAAATATGATAGCTTCGTA
>NC_061857.1:15306045-15311045 GCF_019202785.1 Penaeus chinensis
TCGCCCTTCCTGCTTCTTCCAAACCTGATAAAAGCACTGATGACTTTCCACTGTGGAGAGTCTTAGATCCTGCCATTTAGGCCATGAAGGCTATTTTGAACACAAACAACAAACAAACAAAAAAGAGACATATATATCACCTCAACCTCGAGTGTAACATGATGATGAAATGCCATCCGGGAAAAGCTTTAACTTCTAGTTCTAGGAGAATAATGATGACGGATATAATAATAGTAATAACAACATATGATGTCACTACAACTAATGACAGTAATGGAAATGTCGTAGTGACAATGATACTAATATTAATGACAATGATAAAAAGGATACGCAGGACAAGAGTAGGAAAATCAAAATGAAAATATTAATAATGCCATTCCTATGCCCGAGAAATTTCAGATGTCACGATAAATAAAATAAATAAATAAATAAATAAATACAGGGTATGTAGTGTCCAAGAGGATGTTTCCTATACGATTTTTCGTTCATATATATATATATATATATATATATATATATATATATATATATGTGTGTGTGTGTGTGTGTGTGTGTGTGTGTGTGTGTGTGTGTGTGTGTGTGTGTGTTTGTATGTGTGCATGTGTGTGTATATATATGTATATATATATACATATATGTATATACATATATGTATATATATATATATATATATATATATATATATATATATATATATATATATATATATATACATACACACATATATATTCACACACACACACACACACACACACACACACACACACACACACACACGCACACACACATACACACACACGCGCGCGCGCCCGCGTTTTAAATGGAGCATTTGATTCACGACGTATCAACCCACGTGGCTGAAAACAAAATAGTTTAATTAATCAAACCATATTGTAAGTGTACAAAATTATTTAACAAGAAGATTTATAATTTGAGACAGCAGCTCTGATACTATATAGCGAATAAAGTGGATTTTATTTAATTATACATGACTAAAGATTTTTTTACGGTGGGTTCTGAAACTCCGCCCCTTCCGCAATGTCTAAGAATACATACCATCAGACTCATGCGACGGTTATAAATACTACCTCATGAACACCTCGATGGGACATCATCTGCAAAGTCGTCGTAAAAGAACTTCGTATCGGCTAAAAATACGGCTGATTAATTCCATGTTCATCGTAGTATTTCATGTCTGCAATATTGATGAGGTTCTTTCCCTGCGCTGCGTCGCCCTTCGGTGGCGCCCCAGACGACCAACCGAAAGCCTAATGGTGATAAGAGCAAAACCAGCAGGCAACGCATCCCGCGAGGACTTCCTGGCGCTCCCTCCTTCGGGACGTCTGATTAGGGATGCATGGATGCGCGGCGAACTCTTTCCTAATCTCCAGGACGCCCAGGCTTTGCTCTGTTTCTTGCATGCCTGTTTTGTGTATGTGTGTGTATTCTGGCTTGACTGTTTTAGTAAAGGAACCACACTGGGGGTTGATCTTCACCGACCTGTATTTTATCATTCACTCAAAATTATAATGTACAGGTATTTACTATATATATATATATATATATATATATATATATATATATATATATATATATATATACATATATATATATATATATATATATATATATATACATATATATATATATATATATATATATATATATATTATAAACAGGAGGACCAGAACAGCAGGAAACCACATCATGCGTATTTTCATTCATTGAGCTTTCGGAGATCAACAACTGTGTCCATCATCAGAATCTGCATTTACGAGAGAAATACAGTGGAGTATGTGGCTGTGTCATGTTTGGGTGACGAGAGTTTACGGAAATTTGAATTCCTGGGTGTCCGGTATGGGAGCGTGGGGGAGTGGGGGGGGGGGGGAGGTAACGTGTGCAAATAATTTCAAAGTATAAAGAGTAGCTGAACTTTCATTGTTGTTTATGTTTAGTTTTATTTCTTTAATCAATAACGGACATTCAAGAATTCAAATTTCCGTAAATTGTCGTCACGCAAACATGACACAGCCACATACTCCACTTTCCACCTATGGAGAATAATCGTAAGCAAACCATCTTATTTTGTTTGTGTTTAGTATTTTCCCCCTAGTTTTAGTATTATAATTTCGTGTTGCCAGTGTATTTTGCTTCTTATTTTCGCTGTTAATATATATTTAGTATTAATGTACATAGTTTTTACAAATGTATTTCTCTCGCATATGCAGATTCTGATGATAGACACAGTTGTTGATGTCCGAAAGCTCAATAAATGAAAATGCGCATCATGTAGTTTCCTGTTGCCCTGGTCCTCCTATTTATAATAAGAATACGTTTCCCACCATGGAACATCTATCGTGGAAATATATATATACATACATATATTTATATATATATATAAATAATATATATTTATATATATATAAATAAATATATAAATATATATATATATATATATATATATATATATATATATATATATATGTGTGTGTGTGTGTGTGTGTGTGTGTGTGTGTGTGTGTGTGTGTGTGTGTGTAACGAAAATTGAAAATAAGATAAAAATAATGATGAATAAGACGGAACATAAAAAGATACAAATTCTCAAAGCCATTAAGCTTCTTTCCCTGGTTTTCTTGTAAGACATGTGGTCGTTTGAGAAAATGTTAATGTCCGCGTCTTGTTACACGTAGCAGTGTTGCAAACTTTCCTCCGATTGGATCAGGGAGCTGTGGGATATAC
This sequence comes from Penaeus chinensis, assembly GCF_019202785.1. Taxonomy (NCBI): domain Eukaryota; kingdom Metazoa; phylum Arthropoda; class Malacostraca; order Decapoda; family Penaeidae; genus Penaeus; species Penaeus chinensis. The sequence continues at coordinate 15,308,785 of NC_061857.1, forward strand.
GTGGGAGATACAATGCATTTGCCGCGACACTTTCTCGTTGGAAGAAGTTTGTGGAGGCAGCCGCGCAATCCATCATACTGACACGCGCATAAGCTCGGCTGAGAGATATGATAATTCTTTCGCATAGATACGAGTATAGATTAAACTCTTTAATCTATGTTGCCTTCGTTGATAGTGTGGTCGATGCAATTTCAATTTAGCTGAGAACATACACACAGAAAGGCGTATATGTATAAGAAAAATATTATGCTTAAGTCCCTCTGCTTTTAACGATGTCGACGTACGGTATTACTTATTTATTTATTTTATCAACCTAAATGTGTGTGTGTGTGTGTGTGTGTGTGTGTGTGTGTGTGTGATTATATGTGTGTGTGTGTTTATGTGTGTGTGTGTCTGTCTCCCTCTCTCTCTCTCTCTCTCTCTCTCTCTCTCTCTCTCTCTCTCTCTCTCTCTAACTCTCTCTCTCTCTCTCTCTCTCTCTCTCTCTCTCTCTCTGTCTCTCTCTCTCTCTCTCTCTCTCTCTCTCTGTCTCTCTCTTTCTCTCTCTCTCTCTCTCTCTCTCTCTCTGTATATATATACATATATATTTATGTGTATATATATTCAAATGTACATATATACACACACACACACACACACACACACACACACACACACACACACACACATATATATATATATATATATATATATATGTGTGTGTGTGTGTGTGTGTGTGTGTGTGTGTATGTGTGTGTGTATATGTACTGTATATACATAGTATATATATATATATATATATATATATATGTATATATATATGTATATATATATATATATATATATATATATATATGTGTGTGTGTGTGTGTGTGTGTGTGTGTGTGTGTGTGTGTGTGTACACGTTTTATACAGACACGAAAGAAAGATAAACGTATACATTGATTAATATATATCATGAGAGAGAAAGAGCGACTGAAAGAGATTTATAGAGGCAGACAGTCTAAGAGTGATAGATAGATGGATGTAAGGATGGATGGATAGACAGATAGATAGAAAGACACAGAAAAATGGATAAGTAGATAGAAAGTCTGGTTGATAAAGAGGTAAACAGAGACAAAAAAAAAAAAAGAAAGACAGATAATAAAAGCGAAAAAGGGATAGAAATACAGAGGGAAGCAGATAACGTGCCAATAATGTACAGCTGAGCCTCGCATCCAACGCCATAGTTATGTACGGCACTGTGGCATCCTAGAACCCACCTTGGCCGGGATTTAACGAGCTGTGAAATGCGCTCCTCTCTCACAGCTGATTTTTTTATTGTTCTTATCATTTCTTTATGGGTTTTGGGATGTTTAGCTTTTCTTCTCACTTATGGTGACATAAGTTCTATATTCCGTTAGCTTTCTTTAAAATAACGTCATCATCTAATTAATTCTAATTTATCGCGAGGTACTTTCGCCCCAGTCTGATTAAATATTTTGATATTCCACTACTCAGGAAAATCTATACCTTATTTGTTGCGTTTGTGAAAAGACTTCGGAAATAAAAGTTTCCTTGCTAAGACCTTTCCCCCCAATATGCAAATGGTAAAACAACCGAACGTTGGAAAAGATTAAGACTCAACCCTTCCCCTCTTCTCTTTCTCCCCCCTTTTCCCCTCTCTTTCTTTACCCTACCCCTTCCTTCTTCCCTCTCTCCTACCCTTCCCCTCGCCGTGCGCTCCCTCCTTCCTTCTCCTCTGACTCTCTCCCCCTCTCCTTCTCCCCTCTCTCTCTCTCCCTCTCCTTCTCCCCCTCTCTCTCTCCCTCTCCTTCTGCCCTCCCTTCCCCTCCTCTCCTTCCTGTCTCCTCCCCCTCCTTCCCTAAAACCCCGTGCCGACAAAACACATTAAGGTCATTCACGCGTATAATGCGGTGATGGAATGAACCTTGATGCCTGAGAAACGCCGAGAGAGAAATTCCAAACTAAGGAAAACTTCAAGGAGAGGAAAATAGGTCGTTGCGGAGCGTCTGTGGGCGAACCGTACAAGGCGCAGGTCTGTTTTAGCACATGCCTTTCATTATGTACACGCGGGCAACAGCACATTCTTGTAAACACGTAACTACATACCCTCTCGTAGACATGAATAAATAAATGTACTCACACACTCACACACATACACACACACACACACACACACACACGCACACACACACACACACACACACACACACACACACACACACACTCGTACTTAAGCTCACACATTTATATGAACGCATGTACATTCATGCATGCAC
>NC_061857.1:15326045-15336045 GCF_019202785.1 Penaeus chinensis
AAATGATAGTTCGTAGTATCTTTATATTTTAGTTCATATCATGTTTATGGTATCGTTGTATAGTTTAATTCATTGTAGTTTGTCGTATCATTTTATTGTATGTAGTCTATGGTATCGGTTGGCTTGGTATTTTATGGTATTGTTTTTTATAGTAGCTGTTTTACAGGAGTATCCTCTACATATATTGTTGTATGCACAGGGACAGTGGATGAGGGAATGATTATTAAAAGGTTTTCATACTATAATAATAGCGATGGTGTCGATGATAATTGTTGTTTAAAGTGATATAAAGGCTGGTTTATATGATCTAATTGACAATGACAGTGATGAGAAATACTAATAATAATAATGATAGTAATGTAACTACTGATGATGATGATAATAAACTGTTAATTACGAAAACGGCAGTAATTATTATATCGATAATAACATTTATATTGAAAATTAGTGATAGTGATGGTAATAACAGCAATGATAGTTACAGTGATGATAGGATGAAGATAATCCCGAAAACCACCTTAACTTTCATCATCATTGTCATTATTCTTATAATTATTATAATTATTCTTCCCATCACCACCACCATCATTACTCATCCTCATCCTCATCATTATCATCATCATCACCGCCTTCATCAGTAATCTTGCTATTGTCAAATAGGCTATCTGTCCATCGTACTGCGAAACAGAGCAATATTGATTTTAGGAATAACACCCATCCAGCATCTGCTTTATTTCTCAGTATTACAAAATCATCAAAAGAAAAAGAGATATTTTCAAAAATGTCTCGGAAGTTCCAATCTACTTTTTTTTTTTCTTTTTTTAAGCATTGATAATCTGCAATACTAGACTGACAATACCTGCTTAATTCCTAGATTTTAGACGTGCAGTTCCAACTCCATTGCACTGAAGTTTTTTGGCCATTTTAACTTCGAGAATTATTTTCAAACTTGGACAGCGGAGTATTGGTGAGACTTTTTTTCGTTCTTTTTTCCAATTATGAATCCTTCTTTTGTACTGATAGTCGAGAATAATTGCAGAAGAGGACCCACGGTGTATTCGAGAAGAGCAGTTTAAAAAGAATTTTGATGCCAAACAAATGGGTACCATACAAAAAGAAGTTTATCGGAGCTGAGTCCATATAGAGGTTTAGTTAGAATAAGCGAAAGTTGCAAAATGCCGAGAATATTTGCGCAAATATAGATTTCGGATTTTTACAGCCTCGACGTTTTCATTGACACCACATTGAAAAGGTTTATGGAGATGATACAATACAGTTTCATCGTTGCTATTGCTGTTATTATTGTTGTATTGTAGTTGTTGATGTTATTGCTATCATTATCATCTTTATCAGCATTATTATCCTCCTTATAACCATCCATTATCACTATTGTCAAATCATTATAATCTTTATCAATATTACCATCATTATCACCATCAGTACTATTTCCGTTGCTGTTATTACTACACAGATATCTCCTCTATTTTCCCTTTCCTTTCCACGACCAAACTCATGCCCTAAACTTCCGAATAATAACTCAATTGCCTCCGAATACTTCATACGGTGCCTTACCATCCATCTCAGACCCTTGGTAGTCTTTAGGCCCACTGTACATGCTCTGCAATATTCATCATGGTGTGAAGGGTCATATGTATGCTGTCTGATTTATACCGTGTGGCACACTATGAATATAAACCACCCTCACAGCCTTACGTTTCTTTGATAAGGTTTAATAGTATTCCGGTCACTAGCAGTTTTTTTCCCCGAATAGTACCAGACTGTGTGATGATCTTGTGGGAAACGTTGTTTATTCTTTTCTTTATGAGCCTCGGTTTTGAGTTTGTTTAGTTTTATTTTTTCATCACCATCCACAGCATCACCTTCATCATCATCATCACCATCAACACCACCAGCACCATCATCACCACCATCATCACCACCACCATCATCACCATCGTCACCACCACCATCATCACCATCCCCACTACCATCATCCCAATCATCACCACCACCAACACCATTACCACCACCATTATCACCATCATCATCATCACCACCACCATTATCATCACCGTCACCACCATCACCATCACCATCACCATCACCACTACCACCATCACCACCACCACCACCATCATCACCATCATCACCATCCCCACCACCACCACCACCATCCCCACCACCACCATCACCACCGAAACTACATTGCCACTACCTTCCCCCGGGGGCCCTACCAGCCTTTCCTCCTCCGCCTCTTTCACAGCTAGTTAATTCGCCGCCTCCAAAACATGCTTCGCGTCGGCCTCTCTTGTGGTGTGGTGAAGCCGCGCCTTCCGCTCCGCCGACTCGCTCCGACGTGACGGGAGAGAGGAAGGGAGGGACGAGGAGGAAGAGGAGGAATGGGGAGTGCGAGGAAGAGAGGGTCGAGGGTATTAGGAGGAGGAGGACGAGGAGGAGGACGGGGAGAAATGAGGAGTATATGGAGGAGGGAAGAGAAGAATGGGGATTAGGAGGAGGAGGAATAAGAAAGGGGAGGAGTGGAAGGAGGAGGAATAAGGAAGGGGGGGAGTGGAAGGAGGAGGAATAAGGAAGGGGAGGAGTGGAAGGAGGAGGAATAAGGAAGGGGGGGAGTGGAAGGAGGAGGAATAAGGAAGGGGAGGAGTGGAAGGAGGAGGAATAAGGAAGGGGGGGAGTGGAAGGAGGAGGAATAAGGAAGGGGAGGAGTGGAAGGAGGAGGAATAAGGAAGGGGAGGAGTGGAAGGAGGAGGAATAAGGAAGGGGAGGAGTGGAAGGAGGAGGGAGTGAAGGAATGGGGATTAGAAGGAGGAGGAGGAGGAGGAGTAGGAAAGAGGAGGATTAGGGGGAGGAGAGGAAATGTAGAGGAAGAGTAAGAAGAAAAGAGAGGGAGATAAGAGAGGAAAAGAAAGAGTAATAAGGAAGAGGAAAAAAGAATGAGGAAGAAGAGGAGGAGAAATAGTGGTAAGGAATAGGAAGAATAAGGAGAAAGAAGGTGAAGAGAGGCATAGCAAGAGAGAGTAAAAGGGAGGTGGACGATTTAGAGAAGGCATGAGAGAAATGGTGAGAATGAGAAGCAAATAGAGAAAGAGGGAGGGGAATGGAAAGGGGGAGAAAGAAGAATAAAGGATGGGAATTGGGAGCTGAATATAGAAAGGGGAATAGAGAGAAAGAAGGAGAGGACTGCAGAAGACAGAAAGAGTGAAAGAGCAGAAGGAGAAGTAGAAAGAGTAAGGACACAAAGGGGAGGAAACAATAAAACGAGAACGATAATGAAAGGAAGGGAAGTGTGTGAGGGAAGGCATAGGGGAGAAAAGGGAACCAGAAAGATAGAAGATAAATACAATTGTATAAGACGATGAGAGTAAGAAAATCAGGGAGATTGTAAAAAAAAAAAAAAAAAAAAAAAAAAAAAAAAAAAAAAAAAAAAAAAAAAAAAAAAAAAAAAAAAAAAAAAATCTGAAAGATAAATAGATAAAATAAAGAAAAGAAAAGAAAAAAAGGCAATAACAATAAAAAAGGAAAGGAGAACGACCCTAAAGTATCCTTCGGCCAAACCCTCGTCAGATTTTCTTGTATATCACGTATTAACTCGCTTCAAGGCACCTCCCCCTCCCCTCCCCAGTCCCCACACGCAGTGTCTCTGTCGTGGACCACTGTGCATCCGCAGTGATCACGCCTTCACTGCATACCATACTCATATTTAATCTCCTGCAGGATTGCTTGTTAAATTGCTCCTGAGTTCCCTCTGGCCGTGCTTACCGAGGTTATCCATCTCCCGAGGGTGAGGATGCTCTCTACTCGCCCTGCGGCTAGGCGCATAGAAAACGCGCTCACCAAGGAAATGGCAAACACGCCTGCCTCGTTTACTCTTTGTATTTTTTTTATATATATTACCAATTTTATTAAACCATACTTATACTTGTTATGTTTACCCTGGACAAACCATGAACAACACGAACTATATATACAAATAACTAATCCAGAAAGAGTTTTAAAACTTTGAAAATAAGTTCTTTTAAAGTCTCTTATATATTTTCTTGTTTATTTTTAGTTTATTTTATCCTTCTTATAATATTCATAGTTTTAATAATTCTTTTAAACTCTTAAACAAAAGAGAGCCACCCTCGCTTAACATTACTCCCGCTAAAAAGTAACGAGGGAGGGTAAGAAGCACTAGGTAGGGGGTCTTGCTGTCGTTCTGGTCGAAGGAGGTCGAGGCTTGAGTAATCCCGGAATGGGCACTCTCCTCACCACAAGTTAAGTGTCGTGAGGTATTTTTCACTAGGGTTCTGGGAGACTTTGATGCCCTTTTAATCAAGCCAGTGATTTATTTAGACCAGTGCTTCCAGTATTTAAAAGTTCGTTATTTTTACTTTTTATTTCATCAGTTTTTACGTGTTTGTCTCACACTAGTTTTGTGTGTTTTTGTGTGTTTATCTCACACTAGTTTTGTGTGTTTTTATGTGTTTTACGAGTTTGTCTCGCACCAGTTTTATGTGTTTTTATGTGTTTGTTTCGCACTAGTTTTGTGTGTTTTACGTGTTTTACGTGCTGCCCTTTTATTAGCACTTTTAAATAAACATCAAAAGGTTTTAGGAAGTTTTCTGTACCCACCTACTGTGACGAAGGATAAGTCAAAACGGACCTGTAAAGTTGAAATGAACCCAAGGTTACGCTAAATCGTAAACCATCTGCGTTAGGGAAGATATCCCCCGCACACGCCTCTCCGGCTAAATACACGCATACCAGTCTTTTGCATTCTCGCACCAAACACCTACTCATACACACATACATACACTTACACACTATCTCTCCGTTCCTTCCACTCTTCCTTACACTTCACCGATCCTTCTTTAACACCTATACCTACGTTCCCATACGTCAATTAAATGGGTGGTGGCAGTGCGCGCCTTTTTCACATCTAGCGAGAATACAACATGTGCAGTTGCTACAACCTGCAACAAGTTATCATTTGGTGCTCAGCGGTGGGATGCGATCGTTATGTTGTGCTGACCAGTGTGAAAACGATGCGATTTAGTTGTTTACGTAAGTAATTAGCTTAGTGTAGACCCGTACCTCGTAAATAAGCAGCCGGTAGCGTGACAACAAACAAACCCGTACTTGATTGTTTGTCATTCTAGTGTTTACTTGTTTGTTGATTCCTTGTTACGTTAATTTGTACAATGAATAGGAGGTTAAGGCGTAATAACGGTGAGACCGCCGGTACGTCTAGAACTAGTTCGCCTAGACGAGACGAGAATACGTTGCCGGGATCGACGCACGAGTTGCAGCATGATCAGTTAGACTTGCCAATGTACGAGGAACTAACGCATAAGTTCCAGCAGTTGAGCGAACAAATGGCTCAAATACAGTCACAGTTTGCAGCCTTAACACAGAGTACTAATGATGCTTCTTTAGCATCTGAAGTTCGCCCGCCGGTAGAGTATGTTATGTATAAGGAATCCGTCCCTCATTTTAAGGCAGAGACTCCAGCTTCACAACCCTTGAAGAGAAACCAGGAGGTTGAATCTTGGTTAAGACAGATCGAGAACATAACCCAGCCGCGGACGGATGAGTCGTTTATTAGAGCCGCACGTAGCTCGTGCCGCGGCTCTGCTGATCTAATAATCAACTCGCCAGTTTTTGACGGAGTAAATTCGTGGGTTGCTTTTAAAGAGAAGGTTAGATCAAAGTTTCGAGGGACATGCTCATTTGTTGATTTTTTTTATCATCTAAGCAACTACCGACTCGCTTCCGGTCAAGCGCCGATAGACTTCTTTATTACGATTGAGTCAATGGTGTATCAGGGCGCGCGTGATTATCCCCGATCGATAGGAGTACCCGACGAACTCGTACGTCGTATATTTTTACAAGGTCTTCCTCAATGGTTGCGAGAAGCGCTTGCTTTGAAAGAGGACGAGCCACTTCAGTCATTAATCGACTCGGCCCAAAGAATTTGGAATATTCGCATGAACGGTAATAGAGTAACTAGTAACAGAACAAACTTTTTGCCGCCACGCGTTCAACAGGCGCCCGTATTCTGTGCGTATCATAATTCCCACACCCACAGTACTCGAGATTGCAGGGGGAGGCAAAATATACCCCAAACGACCAACGACTCGCTCAGGTGTTACACATGTAACAGGGCAGGACACCTCATGCGTAACTGTCCCTTTTCGGAAGCCCGCGGGACGCGACAGTTCTCAGCTTCCCGTGAGGCGAACCTCCCGAGAACAGGCGGTAAATAATGTAAATTCAGAGCAAGAGCAACTTACGAGTGCACCTATTAGTGATCAAATTAAAACGGGCAGACCTTTAATATCTTTGCTTGTAAACGGGGAATGGTGCACGTGTTTTGTTGACACGGGTTCAGAGGTCACCCTTATAAGAGATTCAATGAAACAAAAGTTGAAATTGGGTTCATTCCATCCTTCGTCCCGTACATTAAGAGGAGCTTCGGGCCACTCTTTCCGTACGCTACAGAATGTAAACTTATCCTTTCGAATTAGCGAGGGAATCAAATGTAACCACTATGTTGATATTGTGGCAGATGAAGTGACATTCCCCGGTGATATTCTTCTCGGTATGGACTGGTTGCGTCGTTTCAACTTTAAGTTGATTTTATACCATTCACCTGCTCGCAGCTACATAATTCTAAATGGGATAAGGTTAAGCCTTAACTTCAGTGATTGTCCGTCGTTAGCCCTAAAGGTTCTTTCTGTGCGTAGTATGCCGAAGTCCTCCGATTGCACTACTCCGGTAATTTGTGCGGAGACGGTAGTATGCCCTCCGAAGACGGGGAAATTCTTATCAGGGTTGGTGTCGAACGAGATGGGTACGATGGTTGCCATGGTTACAGGGATGACCGCTCAGATACTGATACCCCGCAGTTTGGTAAAGGTGATCGGTGAGAAGGTGCGGATTTGGGTCGTAAATGACCGTAACAAGTCTGTCATTTTGCAACAAGGCTCACCCATTGCACAGATAGAAGTTGCTGACCAGATTTACGAGAACCACAAGAATATCTGTAATGGTGTTGGTAGTTTAACACAATTACCTTGCTTAGACAATTGTGTTAGTTGTGTTGATTGTTTTACTAGTGCTGATTTTAATAGTGTAAGTAATTTTAATAGTTTTCATAATGATTTTATTGGTTCTGATTCTGAATTTCTTAATGGTGATGGTTTTCGGGGTGTTAAGGATGTTAATTCTCGCTGTTTTGCAGGCCCTCCTCATGAAGGAAGCATGCAGTTTGATGACTTCACGGATCAGTTTGATAACCATTTTGGTGTCACAGATTTTGGGTATGGTGCTGACGAGTTCACCACTTTTCCATCTATAAGTGCTGAAGTATTGCCAATTGTTACTCCTTCGGGAGATGAATCTTTCGTTTCTAAAGCTAGCCTCGAACATCTTGGATCTGTCAGGCGAGATCAGCTGTTATCAGTACTCAGGAATTATTCGGTCTTGTTCGATGAGTCTGCGCCATTAGGAAAAATTCCTAATATTAAACATTGTATCCCTACCACAGATTCACAGCCGATACGTACTCGACAATGGAGGTTGCCTGAGAGTGCGCGTGCTACGATCCGGGAGGAATGTGATCAGATGTTAGTAGACGGAGTAATAGAGCCCTCTGCATCTCCATGGTTATCTCCCGTGGTCTTGGTAAGGAAGAAAGATGGCGGAATTAGGTTTTGTGTCGACTATCGACAACTGAATAGGGTAACAGTAGCAGATGCTTATCCTATGCCAAGACTGGATCAGGCTATTGATGAATTATCCGGCACTAAATGGTTCACGGCTTTGGATGCGAAGTCCGCATATTGGACTGTCGAGGTAGAGTCGGAGGATAGGCCTAAAACTGCGTTTAGCGATGGTTTTAGGTTGTTTCAGTTCCGCAGAATGCCATTCGGTTTAGCAACAGCCCCATCCACTTTTCAGAGAGCAATAAATTCTATTCTCAGTCCAGCTTTAGGGAAGCATGCTCTTGCTTACCTTGATGATGTGGTAGTATACTCAAAGTCATTTGAAGAGCATCTCGATCATCTCGATGGAGTGCTTGATCTGCTAGCACAAGCTGGGTTTAGGCTTAATGTGGCTAAATGTCAGTTTGCATCCAATTCCTTTAAGTTCTTAGGCTTTTTAGTTACCCCACAAGGCATCTCGCCAGACCCGGAGAAGGTCGAGGCCATCTCGAAGATGCAGCCTCCACGTACGGTTCGGCAGATTCGACAATTCTTGGGTGCCACAGGATTTTTTCGTAGACACGTAGAAAGTTATGCTACGTTGGCGGCACCGTTAACAAAATTGCTACGGAAAAACGAGAAGTTTTTATGGGGGGACAAACAACAGCAAGCTTTTGAACAGCTTAAGAATAGATTGGTAACAGCCCCAGTATTGCGTAAGCCCGATTTTGAGAAGCCTTTCGAAGTTCATTCGGACGCGTCCGGTATTGCTATAGGCTCATGCCTCATGCAAAGGGATGATAAAGGTAATCCACAGGCAGTTGCTTACCACTCTAGAAAGTTACGTGATTCAGAACGTAACTTCCCTGTGATTGATCTAGAGGCACTTGCGGTCGTAGAGGCGGTCCGTAATTACAATGCTTATTTGTATGGCAGATCTTTCATAATTTATACTGACCATCGCCCTTTGATTCATGTTTTCAGACGGCCCACAAAATCCATTAGAATGACTAGGTGGAGTCATGAGCTGTCATTTTATAATTATATCATAAAATACAAGCCAGGAGCTTCACACCACATTCCTGACTTGCTTAGCAGAAAGGTTGTCGTCATTGATTTAGATTTGGATTCTCAGCAAGTGGCGGAGGCACAAAAGAACGATCCCCTGTGGAGGGACGTTATTAATTACTTGAAGGAAAGACGAACACCCAGAAGGAAGATTCCTCTCCCTCTGGATGAGTTTGAGTTGCGAGATGATCTCCTGTATCACAATAGAATTCTTCCGGAAAGAGTTATCCAGCAACTCGTAATCCCACGGTCGTTGCGAGGGAAGGTTCTCAATTTTGTACATTGTGATAGATCGGCTGCCCATCCTGGTATTTTCCGCACCTATTGCAGGCTTAGAGATAGGTACTACTTCCCTCAGATGCTGGCAGAGGTAAGAAAATTTGTGCAAGCGTGTGGTGAATGTCAGAGGAGGAAGTTCAGTCCCGAGGTCGGAGAGCTCGTGATGGTCAGGATAATACGCCCGAGACGTCCACACCGTGTCGCAGCGCTGGCGCCGCGGTGGAGTAGGCCTGTACGTGTTTTGAAGAAAGTGGGGCCAGTTAACTACATAGTTCAGGACCCCTACACGCCTCACAAGGAGATGCAGTGCCACATAAACCAGCTGAGACGATACATACCGCAGGAAGAATTCGAATTCCCGGAAGCACCGATGGATGATGGCACGGAGGATGACCCAGATCAACCCGCCGAAGATGTAGCTGAAGAAGCTGAAGAGGATTTAGCAATACCTGGTCCCTCTGGGCTTGCACGACCGCAGGAAGGATCCGATTCGAACGACAACGGGTAATATGCACTCCAGGCACAAGGTCGTAAGTTTTGCTTAATTATTGGGGAGTTGTTCATCAGGTCGAGCACAAAGGTCTATTCACTGGGCTTCATTAAATTGCATGAAACCATTCCACATAAAACCTTACTGATAATACTTCTCCTTAGTTGCAGTCGTTCCTGGTCGTGCCTGGTAGTGGAGTGCATCATCGGAGTTATTCACAACTTTTACAGCGTCGTCAGGTGGCCGTACGGAGATTCGTAGCACGCCAACCCTGGGTTGCCGCGCTTGCAGGGGGAGGAGTTGTCGTGGACCACTGTGCATCCGCAGTGATCACGCCTTCACTGCATACCATACTCATATTTAATATCCTGCAGGATTGCTTGTTAAATTGCTCCTGAGTTCCCTCTGGCCGTGCTTACCGAGGTTATCCATCTCCCGAGGGTGAGGATGCTCTCTA
>NC_061857.1:15341045-15346045 GCF_019202785.1 Penaeus chinensis
CGTCAAAGAGATCCTTTTAAAAGTCTTTTCTGCACCTTCTTATTCTCCCCTTTTTTCTTGACTTCTTTGCTCCCTCTTTTTGTTCTACATAATCATCATATTCGTCTTCTTCTTATCTTGCTTTTCCTCCTTCTACCCACTTTCTTCGGATGTACCAAACCTATTGATGCGACAGTTCTGTATAGATTCGGTCTAAAACTAAACCTTTGCAATACATTCAAATCTGAGACATAACAAAGACGTTTAGCTGCCACACACTCAGACATTAATATATGTCAAAAAGGCAGCTGAAGAACCTTAAGGAGTTGGAGTGACACTGACAGCATGCAAGCACATTTGGAAGCTGCGTTTTCAAATTGAAGTTCAGAAGGTGACTGTTTATTAAAACGTAAAGTTCTGACGAATTTTTGGTACCTTGGGGATCAATGAATCCAGATGAGTGAAACTGAGGTTAATTACACAGAACCAAATCAGTTTTCTCAGCCTGGAAAAAATAAAACCACACTCAATTAATTGCATAATGGAAGTAAGGGTCGCAACTAAACCTGGAAGTTTTCGAAATGCGCACCATGCATCATGAGGCAAAAGCACTTCTTTCAAATAGCTGTCAAAATTCAGTTCCTTATGAAAATGCTTCGCAATTCGGCGGATTTAGCATTAATTATCCCATCGTATACCAGTAAGAATGGAAGACGTAAGATATTTACATTTTTATTCCCAAGATACTCCCTAGAAGCGGAGGTATACCGTGCTTTATCAGGCAACCTTCCCTTCTATCGTGATATTCAACTAAAAGGAATTCAGAAGGAAATATTTATTGCCATAAGTCGAAATGATTTGATCTTTTAAATACATACATACACATACATACATTTATGAGTTCGAATACTGGCCTCACTAGTTCTGGGAACAATAAAAGGCTATCTAAGCACTATCCTGGAACTTAGGTAGCAACACAGATAAATTATTCTCAACAAGACAAGCATGAGAAATCAAAAGCATGACCACAGCATGTAAAGGAGTAAGTAAAACACAGTAAGGAACAGAGTTCAACCAGTCGGCATATTGAGCATTGAACTCAGCAATTAAAATATGAAGCATTGTTATCTATCTTCAATTTAGAATTTAGGATTACTATGAATGTAATACATGTACAGAATATAAGGTCAGTTTCAAATCTTTATTGCGATTCCATGCCAACCATATTTAATAAATTTAACGTACCATTCAGACTAGAACGGAGGTAAACGCACATGATTTGTACTCTAAGAATACTCCCAAACCCGGGTACGATTATCGATATAATGTATCTGAAATTCGAAACTAGTGTTCTGGAACAACATAGTACTCAGTTATATTCATCAGCGGAAAGCTCTCAAGTTATTCATTGAGTTCCAAAAATCTGGATGCATTATTGTGTACTATTCTTCTCCAGGACCAAGATTACGATGAACATTGCAAGACAGGAAAAAATAACGACACGATCACAAAAGCATATAAGCAGAGACAAGAATGAAAAAAACAAATCCCCGCCCCCTAAGATTTGCTCCAGACTAGGGGCCCTTCACTTATGGACCATTAACATAAAAAGAGGACAATAAAAATAACTGAAAACGGAACCTGTCGCAACACATCCTCTTGCCTTGCCACTAAACAGCAATGAATTTATAAAGGCCCCTAGAGAGAGAGATTGTGAAATGCCCCCAGAAGTCAAGCGGTGTTGCTGGACAGAATAAAAGGCCTTTTAAAAGGGAAAACAAATCAAACAAGACCGGGAATACTGTATTCACATTACTCCCAGCCACTTAAGAGCAAGGAGGGAAATGAGCGGTGGGGGGGGGGGGGGGGGGGCGCTCGACCCTCGCTCAGATGGAGCCAACTCGCCACCGCAGAGGAAGGCACACATCGCAGATTTGTCCCTCAGCCTCCCTCTTCCTCCTCTTCCGCTTCTTCCTTTTACCCCCCCCCCCCCTTTATCCTTGTCTCTCTTATCTATCTTTAATTTTCCCTTTTCCTTCTCCCTTTATATTTCTATGCTTCCCATGCTCTTTTTTCGTTGTCTCTTGGTTCTCTTATACATCCGCAACCGTGCACTGTTCTCCATCCTCCTCCTCTTCCCTCTCAGCCCTCCTGTTCTTCTCTTTCCTTCTTTCCTTCCTCTTCCCTTCTACACTCCTACCTCTCCATCTCTCTTGGTTCTCCTTCATTCCCCTCCGCTTTTCTTTTCTGCCTCCTCCCGTTCCTCCCCTTCCCCTCCTTCCTCCCTCTTTCGGTCTTTCCCGCATCTTTATTCAACTCGCTCTCCCTCTTCCTCTTCTTCTTCATCCTTCGCTATTTCTCCCTTCCTTCTCACCTTCCTCATGTGTCCACAGACTTCTTTCCTTCACTCTTCCGGTTCTCCTTCATCTCCTTCCGCCCCTCCTTTGCCCCCCTGATCTTAACCTTCCACCTCGTCTGCGACCCTCCCTTCCTCGTCTGTCTTCGTCACCTTCCTCCCCACCCCCGCCCCGTCCTCCTCCTTCCTCCCCTCCCCCGCCCCATCCCCCTTCCTCGCCACGGGCCCCATCTTCCCCCTTCCTTCCCACCCCCACCCCATCCTCCCTTCCTCCCCACGGGCCCCATCTTCCCCCTTCCTTCCCATCCCCACCCCATCCTCCCCACCCCCACCCCATCCTCCCCACCCCAACCCCCTTCCTCCCAACCCCCACCCCATCCTCCCCACCCCCCCATCCTCCCGTACCTCCCTTCCTCCCCACCCCCACCCCATCCTCCCCAACCTCCCTTCCTCCCCATCCCCCCTTCCTCCCCACCCCCACCCCATCTTCCCCATCCCCCATCCCCCCTTTCTCCCCACCCCCACCCCATCCTCCCCAACCCCCCTTCCTCCCCACCCCCACCCCATCCTCCCCAACCCCCCTTCCTCCCCACCCCAACCCCATCCCCCCTTCCTCCCCACCCTCACCCCATCCTCCCCAACCCCCTTCCTCCCCACCCCCACCCCATCCCCCCTTCCTCCCCACCCTCACCCCATCCTCCCCACCCCCACCCCATCCTTCCAAACCCCCTTCCTCCCCACCCCCACCCCATCCTCCCCAACCCCCTTCCTCCCCACCCTCACCCCATCCTCCCCACCCCCACCCCATCCTCCCCAACCCCCTTCCTCCCCACCCCCACCCCATCCTCCCCATCCCCCCTTCCTCACCACCCCCGTCCCATCCACATCCCCAGAGCCCGCCCATCGCGCGCCCCTCCCTCGGCGGGATTAGGCTGGAATCCCGGCCGGCGGCGGAGACACAGAAGGTGAAATTGTTTTTTGCAACAAATCCTTTTGGAGTTGAATAAGATGGTGATCCGGGATTTGCTTGGTTTTTTTCTTTCTTTGTTCGGGATGAATCGTAGAAGTGTATACTTTTTTGTTTTTTGTTTATTGTTGTTTATAGGATTGTACTGTTTACTATTCTGTTTGTTTTTTTCTTTATAGTTTGGTTTGTGATCCGAAATTTATTGTAATAAACAATGCAATGATTTACTGATTGCTATATGTTGTGTGTTTGTTGACTTATTATACGTATATATACACACACACACACACACACACATATATATATATATATATATATATATATATATATATATATATATATATATATATATATATATATATATATTATATACGTGTATATATATATATATATATATATATATATATAAATATATGTATGTGTGTGTGTGTGTGTGTGTGTGTGTGTGTGTGTGTGTGTGTGTATGCAGATATGTGTATATATATGTTAAATATATATAATATATATATTATCCATACATCATACACATGCACACACACACACACACACAAACAAACACACACACACACATATATATGAAAGATGGAATAATACAATGTCACATTGAAACAGATATATAACAACGCTCCCTGACCAAGCCTCGAACCTAGGTCACTCCGGGTCTGAGACCGGAGGGCCAGCACTAACCAACCATGCCAAACGACCCACTAAAAGGAGTGTACAACGAGGATTTAACTCGCTCCATAGACATTACCTATCTACTCATACATGAGTTATGAGTTTTTATACCATGAGTTATGATAGTGAGGTTTTACACACACATGATTTATTGTTGTTTATTGCCTATCATTTTACCACTATTCTACTGTTATTACCATTATTACTACTTTGTTGCTGCTATGATTCCTAGTATTCCTTCTACTACTTATTATGAATATTACTATGGCTGTCAATTTTAACCGCTTCTATTACTGTCACTACTGCTACTGCTACTGCTACTACAACTACTATTACTACTATCATCAACCATCATCATTATTACCATCATTTATTTTTATAATTATCATTATTATTATTATTATTATTATTATTATTGTTGTTATTTTGTTGTTGTTTTTGTTATTTTCGTTTCTGTTATTATCATTATTATTATTATTATTATTACCATTGTTATTATTTTATTATTATTATTATCATTACTATAATAATAATAATAATAATTATCATTATTATTATTATTATTCTCATTATTGTTGTTTTTGTTGTTGTTGTCGGTTTCGCTTCTGTTATTATTATTATTATTATTATCATTATTATTATTATTATGTAAAAAAACAAAAAATGTGGTCTTAAAACTCCCCTGCCATGCCTGAGACTTCCAATTATTGCTTAACTGAGAGCATGCATAATACGCATTTTTACGCTCATTGTGCAGCGTTCTTCTACGAGTTCTACGACCGCAAATTCGGAGAAAAATGGTTTTAAGGTTTTATTGTCGTGTTTTTGTGAGTTATTATTAGGTCATACAGCATTCGACACTTCACCCTAGCAAATATAAAGTCCCTTCAGTTGACTTCAGCTGAAAAGGTTTGGTCACACGGACCAGTTCTCTACAAGTTCTTAAAAACAATGATGTGAAAGGGATAATAATAATAATGATAATAATAATAATAATAATAATAATCACAATCATAATAT
>NC_061857.1:15358545-15363545 GCF_019202785.1 Penaeus chinensis
GCCCGGCACGTTCTCAGGAAATAGGGGATTCAAGGAACCTTTACGTGGTACACATTTACATTGGAATGCAAGTGTAGATCCCAAAAATGTGGTAAATACATGCGATCAAGGTTCTTCGTAGCGAGGGGCAAGAGATACTTTTTGTGTTGATGATAGAGGGAGTTCGTGTTGCAGGCTAGCGAGAGTACGTTCGCTCTCCGTGTGGTAGTCAAAGCAGATGATACCAGGATAAACTCACACATACTGGTATGCGACTGAAGGAAACTTGGCGTTCTTCTTCGCTGAGGTCGTGGTATAGCTACTGCCCGACATGGGAGAGCCTCCCGACCCCCCCAGGGTGCCAGTGCCCCCGTAGTTCCTTGCGTTGGCCCCGTTTGTGGCCCTCCGCAGGTTGGCACCGTTGCACAGCCTCAGGGGGCCGTGGGAAGAACGCCCGCAGTTGCCTCCACCGCCCTCAGACACATACGTCCTCATGGAGATGTGCACCGAACCTGGGGAGAAAGAAAGGTTGCGAGGGTAACTTCCCTGAGGTCAAAGGCCATAGATCACACTTTTTTAATAGAAGTTAGGGTTAGTACTAAACCAGGTCAAAAGTGTGGCTCTAGCTTATGAGAAGGTGAACTATTTTAGCGAAGCGTTTGAGGTGGGAAGCTATAGCGCACGTGCTAAAACCATGCTTAAAACATTGGGATGAATCCGAAAGTCAAATATCTGTGCAAATTATGGATTTTATCACAGTGAGTATACATATCTGTACACATAAAATTGCGCCTAACCAGAGCCCCCAGCCTCCCATAAACTATCCCAATGATGAATCAAAATTGTGTTGCAAACGAAGTTGTTGCACGCAAAAGAAAGAAAACAAATCATACTGTTAACAATTTTCAGTGGAGGGAATGGATGCTTCATTTGATTTCGTTATCGTTTCCTTATCAATATTGTTAAAACCCTCATTATAATCACCAGTGCTAATATCATTTTCTCATTGGTAATAATATTAATATTATTGATTTTTTACTTTGTATTAGTATAAGTTTTAGCATTTCCATTGGTATTATTTGAATATCACTACCATTACTACTTTCTTTACTAGTATGATTATTTCTGTAATTATTGTTGCATTTCTAAAGCCACACTCACTAATACCGTCACTACCGTCATCACTAAGAATTTTTATCATGATTAAAAGAACAAGCAGCTTTGAAGAGAGGCAGGAAATGGCAAAAGAGCAACGACAACAACAACAGAGAGAAGGAGCCGCATTCCTTGTCCTTTATGTTGCAATCGACGCGGGAATTGCAACGAGGGGCAAATAGGGAGAAAGTCTTGACAGGGATGAGGAAGGAGGGAAAGGTGGAGGGGAAGGAAAGGGGAGAGAGATGGTTGGGGAGAGGTAGAAGGGAAGGAAGGAGGGAGGGGAATGAAGCGGGAGGGTTGAATGGGATGATGGGAGGGAAAGAGAAGGTAGGTGTTGGGGAAGGCGAAGTGAGAATAGAGGGAGAGAGGAGGAGGGGGGGAGAGTAAAAAAAGAAAAAGAGAGACAGGAAAAGGGGTGGGGGCAAATGAGAGAGAGAGAGAGAGAGAGAGAGAGAGAGAGAGAGAGAGACAGAGAGAGAGAGAGAGAGAGAGAGAGAGAGAGAGAGAGAGTGAAAAAGGGTGTGTGACTATGAATACGGGTAGGAGAGAGAGGGGTGGTGACATTAACACGAAGAAAAATCAGCAAGATGCATTAGCGCATTACGCCGGAACGCACACTGGTGAAATTGGTCGCCGCCGGTTGAGGTTGGCAGGCTTAGAGTGGGTAGCAGGCTTTGAGTCGGTGGGAACATAGAGATGGTGTTAACTTAGCGGTTGGTTGGTTGCAGTGCGCAGGGAACAAAGATAAAAGGCTACCAGACGTGTAATTCTTATGGGCATTTTTTGCACGGGGTACATGATATAGGAATTAAGGTGATGACATTTAAAGGTAACATATAACATAGGACTGTCAGTAAAGTCTTTCGCAAGAGTAGCATAAGAACTGAGGTTTTAGGATGTGTCATATGCATATGGTATCAGGAAGAAGTAACGGCAGAAAGCATGAATTTCTTTAGGTGATGTCAGTAACAGGTGTCCGCATGAAGAGGTTTCGGAAGTCAGTTAGATAGCAGAGAAATTGAATTTGAGTGTAGTTCTAAATGAATGAGAAATTGGGCTTTCCGCTAGATATCAGGGAGGTATAATGACAGGATAATCAGTTATTAAGTTTATACTTGAAGTCCATTGACGTTACTAGAAAAAATGGTTTTAAAGAATAGCATCATATAAGATTTACTTGTGAGAACCAGAAGACAAACCTTCTCAGCAACTGACGTAAATCCAATTACCATATTTAATTTTTAAAACTCTTTACAAGTAGCCCAGGTAGAACACTAAATTCAAAAGCTAATCAAAGCTTCAATCTAACCGTATCTAAAAATGTAAAGAGCGATGTTCAAAGAATAGAGAGAGAGGAAAATCTGGAGGGAAAGAGTAACAGACGCAATGTTAAGCCGAGTCTTTAAAAAGCGGTTTCGGGAGATGTTCAATATTTGCGACGAAAGTGAGTTTCAAGCGGCGTCGGCAGTCGAGAAGGCGAGGTGAAGGAAACGGAAAAGAGAGAAAGGGGAAAAGGAGAGAGAGAGAAAGATGAGAGAGAGAAAAGAGAGTGAAAAAAGGCAAAGAAATAAAAAATATAATACAATAACGATGGTGATAATAATGATAATTATGATATTGCTAATAATTATGATGATGAAAAATAATAATTATAATAATGATGCTAATAAAAAATAATAATAACAACAATAACAATAATGATGAAGATGGTAATAATAGTAATGAGAATAATAATACTAATGATACTACTACTACTAATAATAATTATAATAATGATAATGATAATGATAATAATAATATTGATAATAATAATAATAATATTGATAATAATAATAATAATAACGATGATGATGATGATAACAATAATATGATAAGCGAGTAGAAAGAGGTAGAGAGAAAGCAAGAAAAATTATGGAGGAAATTTAAAGGAAAACTACCATATAGAGCAAGAAGAAAAGGGAAGAAGAACAAACAAACAAAAAATTTAAATAACGGAAGATGAAGACAGAAATAGGAGAAGGAACAGAAAGGAAAATGAGAATTAATAGCTTGGTGGGAGATGGCGAGAAAGCAGAAGATCCACCAAACAAAAAGAGTAAATACAGAGAACAAATAAAGAAATGCAAAAGATGTCGGAAAAGGAAGATGTACAGGGAAACGAAGGAAGAGGTAGAATAGTGGAAAGAATTGTGGAAGATAGAGGAAGATGAGGAGTAGGAGGGTGAGGAAAAAGAGATTGCGGAGAGAAAAGAGAAAGAAGGGGATAAGGAAGGGGAGGATGAGGAAAATGAGGGAGAGAAGAAAGAAAAGAGGCGTTAGCGAAAGAGGAAGAAGAAGGAAAAGATGGAGAAAAGGTGAAAGGAAAGAAAAAAAAAGAAAAAAAAAAGACATAGAATAAACAAGGAAATACAGTAGGAGGGAAAAGAGATAGAGGTAGGGGAGAATGAAGAGAGAGAGGAAAATGGGGAGGAGGAAGAAGGAGAGGAAGAGAAAGAGAGAAAGAAGGAAAATACGGAAAAGAAGAGCGAGGATGATAATGACAGAGAGGAAGTGAAGGAGGAAGAGGAGGAGAATGAGGAAGAGGCAACAATGGAGGATCAAACTCACTGGATACCAGGGGAGTGGGAGGAGGTACGTGCCGTTTGGGAGTGCGATCTCGTGCCTGAACAGGAACATAACTCGGGTTAAGTCGGGTCGCACGAATGCTGTACGGCCGCTCATATAAATATCTGTGCATATGGTTGCATGTGTGTTTAGGAAGATGCAATTATACAATCATTCACAGATGTATACATCCAATATTGGATTGTGGATATGTACATATATATATATATATATATATATATATATATATATATATATATATATATATATACATACATACATACATATACATATATGTATATATATGTATATATATGCATATAAATAAATATATATATGCATGTATACATATATATATAAATACATATATGTATATATGTATGTATATATATATATATATATATATATATATATATATATATATATACATATATATATATATATATATATATATATATATATATATATATATATATATATATATCTGTGTGTGTTTATGTGTGTGTGTCTAAGTGAACATCTATAGAAAATGAGTTGACGAAACCTTTATAACGAGTATGAATACACACATGGCATTCGATTACATTCACATGCTGGTAATACATTCATACATAATTCAAATACACAAATGTGATAGTGGGAGACTGGATAATATTCCGTGGTATTTTTTTCTACTACGTGTGTCGTGTTTTTCATGCTACCATTGGATGGCATATTTGGCAATGAAAGAGTCTATTTCAAAAGATTGTTAACACCAAAAGTCTGTTTCAAAAGATTGTTTTACTTATCATCATCATTTATATCATTGCTGTTGTTATCGTTATCATCACTGTAGAAACGGCATTAGCTATGTACATCATCAAACGTCACTTATATATTTTATCACTGTAAGAACGTGATCACAATCATAACGCAAGCAAAAATGCTGCTAAGGCTATATCTTCCTTCCGCATCTAGGGGCAATTAATTGTTAATCGCAAAGGGGGCATACGCCTTGTTAGCATTAAAAATCAAGCAAATTAATTTCTACGGAGAGCTACATCTGTGTGAGGTAGTTGAAATCATGGTTATGATCCGTAGACTTTCTACCCAGTAAATAGGACTCCCTTTTAGCAACGGAAAGTTATGTGAAATCGAAGTTGCGGGCCGTAGACTTTTGATCATGTTGTACATAAATGTTTTTTTAGATGTTTTTCATACTTTGTAATAGCATTCGATTGTTTTATTGCCGTACCTTGGGAGAAGTGAGGAGGATCCAA
>NC_061857.1:15406045-15413545 GCF_019202785.1 Penaeus chinensis
GGTGTACAGTCTTTCTCAGACACGACTGAGCTTGCATAATGAAGAGCCCATTCTCAAGCCCCAGGTCGCTCATACCGAACGCCCAATTACCGTTCTTCAGTCCGCAACTATTCGTGTGCGATCTCAATTCTAGTGTGCATTCTCGGGAAGTTATTTATCTACAGAAATATTGCGGAATTTTCATGTGTTTGCTGAAACAAATAAGGAATATTCCGTTCTGTAGAAGGTATTAGACAAACTGTTATATAATTTTATTCAACCCTCGATTGACCCTCAAACGATCGTTAAAAGAATATTTGAGGATCGTTAAAATAACAGTAGGGTAAATAAGACGACTAAGCCCCGGGCATTTGGAATGATAAGGATATCGACAAGAATAATAACAACATTAGTAATGGTAATGATAATATTAATCTTGACAACAATAATGAACTTCACAATAAGAATAATAATGATCATAAGCGGAATGATAATAGTAATCAAGATGATAACAACAACAGCAATAAAAATAATATTTGATAATGATAAAAAATGATAATATTAATGATTTTGATAATAATGACAATGATAAAAGCAATACTATTGAACAAAATAACAATAATAACAATGATAATGATAATAATGACAACAAGAACGACAAAAACAACACCCACAATAATAGCCATCATCATCATAATGATATTGGTAATAATAGCGATAATGATGATGATGAAAATGATAACAATAACAATAATGAATGCTTGCGAAAAGAAATATAATTCCTACTATCATTACTGCTATTCGTACGATGACAATACTGCTGATAATACCAATCAGGAAAAAAAATACGACAAACATTATTAAGACTGTTCTTCGCAGTTACAGTGGAACGAAAACACCAGGATATTTCCAGACTAAAAATCCTCCCTCGGTGTCCCTTGAGGCTATTATGTAATGCGACTCTCCGATGTCATAACGGCGCGTCCAAACACCTTGCAGTATTGATGGCTGCAATAACAGATTGATATTGCTCCAGAAATGCAATCGTCTTCCGTTCGTTAGCCTTTGTTTGTTTGATTTATATTTTTGTTATTCTTTTCTAATTTTTTTTTTCTTCACCCGTACCTCTTTCTTTCACCTTTTTTTATGCCTGTCTATTTGTCTGGCTGTCTGTCTGTGTCTCTTTCTCTTAATCTATCAATCTCTATCTCCATCTTTATCTCTCTCTCACTCTTTCTCTCTTTCTCTCCATCTCCCCCCCCCCCCTTTCTCCTTCCGCCATCTCTCTCTAACTCAAAACCTCTCTTTCTCTCTCTACGCCCTCGTTCTTACCCTTACCCTTCTCCTGTCTTCGTATCCGCTGTCCACTAATAACCTTGAAATCATTTCCCCCTCGAGTCCTCCTCTCCTTCATTCCAAACAACACTCGGCTCACCTTTTCCCTTACCCTTTCTGGAGATTGAAGTCCTCAGTAGCCTTGTTTAATTGCCCTTGTGATGGACGCCTTCTTCATTACTAACGTGTGTTTGAAACTCTTTATGTATTTTAATTATTAGGGTACTCTCTTTAGTGTCTTTGGTTATTATCTAATCTAAAAGGAAAGGTGGATATACTCATATAATATATACTTATCAAAACATACTCCATAGAGCTTTATGCCTTTTATAGTGCTCTTTTGTTTCTGCGTCTCCTCGTTTTTTTTTTTTTTTTTTTTTTCTAATACCTCTCCTTCTCCCTTTCCTTGTATTTTTTGTTTGTTTTTTGTCTTTATCCTTCTACCTTTCCTCTCCCTTCCTCCTTTCCTCGTATTTTTTTAGCCCCCTCCTCATTTTTCTCGTATTCTTTTCTTGTCTCTTTCCGTCTCCCTTTCCTCTCCCTTCTCCCTTTCCTCGTATTTCTTTCTCATCCCTCTCCGTCTCCCTTTCCTTTCCCTTCTCCCTTTCCTCGTATTCTTTTCTCATCCCTCTCCTTCTCCCTTTCTCCTCTCCGTCCTGCTCAAGTAAAAGCAAAGTTCTTGTCCGAAATGCTGAAACTTAAGTCCCGTTTTCTACCCTTTCTTTGAATGACAGTTTTGCTCCGCTATTTTGCTTCTTTCTTATCTTTCTCTTTTTACGCTTCCTCTTATCAAAGACTCTTTTTTTATTATTCTCTTCTGCTTCGCTTCCTTATCTCATTTCTGTTTTTTAGATTCTCGTTTTTTTTTTTCTTCTCAAGTTTATCATGTAAAGATTTTCTTCCTAAAAGTTTCGTTGATCGAATCTTTCTTCCTCGCTCAACATTCTCTGTCTCTTCATTCTCTCTCTCTGTCTCTCTCTCTCTCTCTTCTCCTTTCGCTATCTCTCTTCTATCTCTCTCTTACTCTCCTCTCTCTCTCTCTCTCTCTCATCTCTCTTCTCTGTCTCTCTCCTCTCTCCTCTCTTCTTCTCCCCTTTTCTCTTATTCTCTCTCTCTCTTTCTTCTCTCCCCCTCTCTCTCCCCTCTGCTCTCTTCTCTCTCTCCCCTCCTCTCTCTCTCTCTTCTCTCTCCTCTCTCCCCTCGCTCTCTCTCTCTTCTTTCTCTCGTCACTCTCCCTCTTTCACTCCCCCCCCCTTCTCTCTCTCCTATCTCTCTCTCTCTTTTATCTTCTATCCTTTCACTCCCCTCTCCTCCCTCCTCTCTCTTCTCTCTCTCTCTTTTCTTCTCCTCTGCCTTCCTCTCTCTTCTCTTTCCTCTCCTTTCTCTTCTCTCCTCCCTTCTACTCTCCCTCTTCCTTCATCACTCTCTCTCTCTCTCTCTCTTCTCTCTTTCTCTTCCTCTCTTCTGCTTTCTCTCTCTCTCTCCTCCCTCTCTCTCTCTCTCCACTCCTTCTCAGCTAATATCATCTTTTTTTTCCATTTACTTCCAATCTTTTAGTTATTACTCTTTATCTCGACCCTCCTCTCCAACTCAAACGGTCTATCCCCCCCCCCCACCATTTTCTTCGGTCTTGCAATGCATTAGGCAGATCAAGGGCAAATTTAAGAGAGGGGATGTAGGGTAGGGAGAGATTCGCTGGGTTTTTTATAGGTGGTGGTGTGGTGGGTTTTGGACAGGCCCCAGTTGGTCTGGCTCGACCGTAGTGTTCGGGTAAAGGGTGGATACTTGTTTGGAGAGGAGGGGCCACAGCCAGTAGGGAGGTGGCGTTGTTGCTGTGAAAGACATAGTTCTTTTTTATTTTTGTTTTTGAGTGTGTGCGTGGTTCCCAGTGGGGTTGTGTTTTTGTTATGGTTGATGTTGGGTCTTTTGATTCAACTCTATACATTGGTAGCTTACTGTGTAGACCGATTGAGTGTGTCTCTTTTACTGAATTTTGATTTATTGTCTGTCTTCGATGTCATCTGTCGTCTTTGTGGGCGTTTATTTGTTTCATATGCTAATTTAGTTTTGTGTTTGTGTTGGACTTTGCCACAACTCTGTTTTTATTGCCATCTAGATTTATTGCCGATTTTGTGTTGTCTATGTGAATGAGTTTGGAGAGGGGTCATCATTTTTGATTTTATTTTTGGCTTTCTTTTTTGCAATGATTTAGTTAGTTTGTGATTGAACCTAGGGAGGTGGACGGTGGACGGGGTAAAATGAGTTGGTAGGGGGTGGGAGGGAGGTGGTGCGGCGGGATGAGGGTACGATTATTGGTCAGAGGGGAGTAGGCTCGTTTTCGTTAGCAGAGTTTGTGTTTGATTTCGAATGGGCTGGCGTGTTGTCGACATAGTCCTGTTATTTGCTTTATATATTGTTTAAGTATACTCCTGCGATCTGATGCGGCTAGTTATTCTTTGTATGATTTGGTGGTTGCTTTACCTTGGTCTGCTTGGGTGTGTATTAGTGGAGTTTAAACGCTCTGTGGTTTATGGATCCGTGTCACCTGGCTAACTCCTTATGTGGGAGTTTTTATACTTTACTTTTTTTTTTTGCGTTGTTCGAGTTCAGCGTTACTCTTAACGTCGTTGTTTTTGTTGGTCCACCAATAGAACGATCAAACTTTACCTTTTTCTTACCATCTGTATCATAGGGCTTTTGTTTGGGTTTGTTGGTTTCCCATGTCTACTTTTTCTGTCTACCGGTTTTGCATTTTTTCTAAGGACGCATTGTTTCAAGGTTTTGTTAGTGTTTGATCTGACGAGTCTGGTATTTCGTGGTCCCTCATATCTAGTCCGGGTTTGAGGATAGGGGTGGAGGATTGTTCTTCTTTCAGCTCGAGGGAGGGAGTTGCGGAGGGCGTGGGGGGGGACCTGGAGTGTGTGGTGGGATTGGGGCCGGGGTAGGGGGGTGTGGTGGTGGGGGGTCGGGGGGTTTTTTTTTTCAAAAGGGGCTTGGGGGGGTAGGGGATGTTTGTTTTTTTTGTTTGGTTTATTGGGGGAGTGTGGGGGGGAGACAAAAATGGGGGCATTTTTTTTGCCTAGGGTGTTGGTTAAGGACGAGACGGGGCATGAGGGAGGGGGGTGGGTTTGGGGGTTGTTCTGTTTTGTAAGTGAAAGCCGGTGAGTGGTAGGAGGCGTATGGGGGGTTGATAAGAGTGGAGGAGGCTTGATTATGAACTTGATGGCGGCGGATCTTAGAGAGAATGTGTTAGGGAGGGGTCAACGAGTGGAGGAGGGAAAAAAAAACTAAAAAAGTAATAATTAAAAAAGAAAAAAATCTAGTTCGTGTACGGGGGGGGTGGGGACAGTGTAGCCTGGGCGGTGTGTGTACGTCGTCCCGGTGTGTTGGGGGGGGTGTCTGGGGGGGGTGAGGGGAATTACCTTAGAGACAACATCGGACGTCGGAGTTTTCTTTTTTTAGGAGACTTTTTAACCCAATTATCGATTTCTGGATATCTATGGTTAGGTGGGGACGGCATAGAATTTTATCTTACGATGAGCTAAGGTGAAACGAGTACTATAAACTTAATTAGGTTCTTGTTCCGTTTGTAGTTTGGTTAATTTGCATCTTTTTTGTTCCTTTCGCTTCCTGGCTATGAAATTGTAGCAATGAGGATTGGTAGACTGTTAGAATTGTTCGTTTATATGCAAGTGAAGATTTATAGTTAGACTAAAGAAAGATAGTTTAGTTGAAGGTAGGAGGTTAAGATTTTGGTTTGATATAGTTTAGTGTGATAGTGAGATAGTAGATAAGAGGACTAGGATGAGATTTTTAGAATTGAGAGAAGGTTGATAGTATTAGTTGGTGGAAGGATTAGTTGTATAGAAGCCTAGAAGAGAGAGAAGTAAAGAAGATTAAGATTCTCCAGGAGTTATAGAGAGGTGATTCAGTATGTTAGAAAGTGAGCAAGATTAGAGATTAGATATGTTTCAGTTATAAGTTGAGGGTTGATTTGATATGATTGAGCAGTAGATAGCTGAGAATAAGGACAGATAGAGTGGGAGATGAGGTTGGATAAGAATGCCAGTATTAGAAAGGAGGAGTGTGTATCTTTTTAAGTGCCGCCACGCGCATGAATTGTCCGCTGCCCCCCGTATCCCCCCCAGCCATTTCCCTTGCAATCTTTATCCACTCGGGGCTACTCTTGCTTTGGCGACCGCAATTTCGGGTTTCTCGTATACCCCCGCTGCAACGGGTCGTTACTGTCTGATTAGGTTTTGAGGGTTGGTTGTTGGTTGTTGGTGGGTTGGGTGGGCGTTGTGTTTAGCGTTTGGTGTCGTCGTTATTTTTTGATTTTATGTTGTGGGGGGTTTTGTTGTTTGGTAGGTTTATTTTGGTTGGTTTTTTAGGAGGGTTTTCTAGACGGTCAGGATAGGAAGGAAGACGCAAGATAATAAGGGCGTTTTTTTTTTTTTTTTTTGTTAATTTTTTTTGCCGTGGTAATTTAAGGGTCTGTTGGTTGTTGTAGGCTACACACACGCCATATCCCACGTTAGTGTTTGTTGTTTTCCACATTAATAGATGGGTGCATGTAGTTTATTCGATCTTTTTTGTATTGTATCACAGTGGGGGTACTGTGTGAGGGAAGTAGTATCGTCTGGTGTAGAGATGTTGGTATTCTATGTTTAGGCCGTGGTAGTCAGGGTTCGGGCGAGTAGTGATAAAGGTAAGACATGTAGTTAGGTCTCTAGGCTTTATGTATGGACACAGCGTAAGTAAGATTTGGCGTGTGGGTTGTTAAATCAGAGGCTTAACAGTGCGTTTTTTCAGTGATTGTAAGTATACGTGTTCGGTAGTTATTAGATGTGTAGGATGATTAGTTGTTAGTATTAAGGTTCATGTGTAGGTTGGTGTTGTGTATCTTGTTGTTATACAGGTTTTTAGAGCGGTTAGTGATTGTTTTAGATGTTGAAGTTGACGTGAGATAGAATTTAGTGTTTGTAGACAGAAATTTATGAGAGACGGGTATTCAGCTGAATAGATGAATAGCTCAGTTGACATATTGATAGACAGTAGTAGCTAATGGTGGACGCGCTTGCATGTATATGTGCTTTCTTCATAAATACATAAACACTTGCTTCAAAAGAGCGATAGATTATCAGCCGCAATTTATTCAGGGCAACAACTTCCTTCGCGGCAAAAAGAAATCAAAGGGGTTAGAGTATAAATTATATTTATGCAAATTTCCCGGCGCCATCAAACGAGGGCCGGAAAAGGGCTGATAAAGTACACATCGCCTTTCTTCACCGGGCTCATCGTTTATTTTTTTTCTTTATTAGTGAACGGGTGTGGGTGGGGTAGAGTAGGTGGGGTAGGGTGGAATGGGGGGTGGGTCGGTGTTCAAGTTTACAAAAAGAAACAAGGGAACAACAGGATGGGGGAGTAAAGAGGGAAGCCGGGGGGGGGGGGGATGGATGGGTGCTGGGGGGGGGGTAGGCTGGGTGGGGTGGTCGGGAAGAGAGGCGGACAGGTAGAGGGAAAGGGGGGGGGGGGGGTGTGGGGAGGGATGGCGCGCCCGCGGTAGGATCGTCGCGGTTCGCGAGACGAGGTCGCGCACACGACAGTGAGATGAGGGGACGAAGAGCGGGGCGCGAGTGGCACGCGAGAGAGAGAGAGCGACGCGGCGCATTCTTCTATATGCTCTTGCTCTTTATCTCATTCTCTCTCTCTCTCTCTCTTCTCTCTTCCAACCCCGCCTCCTCCCTCTCTCTCTTTTTAACAATCGTCTCGTCCCTATCTTCATTTCTTCCCCTGTATACCTATATCTTACTCTCACTCTCCTCATCTCTCGTCTGTCCCTCTCTCTCTCTCTCTCTCTCTCTCTCTCTCTCTCTCTCTCTCTCTCTCTCTCTCTCTCTCCATCCCCCCCTCTCTCTCTTTCGTCTCGTCCCTATCTTCCTTTCTTCCCCTCTCTCTCTCTCTCTCTCTCTCTCTCTCTTTCTCTCTCTCTCTCCACCCCCCGCCTCCCTCTCTCTCTCGTCTCGTCCCTATCTTCTTTTCTTCCTCTCTCCAATTTCTACCCCTCTTCTTCTTTTGCTGATTCTTTTCCTCTCCTTTTTTCCCTTCTCGCTTCTCCCTCTTTGCTGAATATTTTCCTTTCTCTATTTTTCATTCCTATCTTCTCTCCCTCGTTTCCTCTCCCTT
>NC_061857.1:15463545-15466045 GCF_019202785.1 Penaeus chinensis
ATATATATACATATATATATATATATATATTAGTGAAATTCAGAATGAAAATGAACATAAAGAAAAAGTCAAAACATAAACATAGAAATAGATGAAAATAATGTAAATAATGATAATAATAATAAAAATAATAATAATAATCAATAAGGAAACGGAAAAAAAATCAACAACGAATATTACATAACAACCACCCACCCACCCACCACCCACCCACCCACCAACCCACCAACCCACCACCCCATAAAATAAGATAAAAAAATGAAGAAGATTTAAAAAAGACTGAAATGAAACAGACAAAAGAAGAAGACCCAAAAAAGGAAATGAAGACGAAGGTCCCGTCATCCGGAATGCGAGAGTAATGCCGATCTTCGGTCGCGACGCCGCCTCCGATCCGCCGTAATGCGCCCTAATGGAAAGCGATCAAGAGGGGGGGGGGGGGGGGGGGTCGCGATTTCTTGGATTGCTCCAGTCGGGGTCAGCAGGGATTCGGGGAGGCCTCTGGGAGATGTGTATGTACATGTGAGTGTGCATATGCATTTATAGGTAGAGATGTATACACACTGTCAACAGTACATTGCAAGACCGGATGGTACGTTTCACACCCCTGTCCCAGCAGCTGCCTTTCTTCCTTGGGCGGATGAAGGCGCTCTTTTCTCTTCTCGGAGGACACGTCTCGTAAGACAGAGGGAGGGACACGGCAGAGAGAGAGAGAGAGAGAGAAAGTGATAGATAGATAGATAGAGAGAGAGAGAGAGAGAGAGAGAGAGAGAGAGAGAGAGAGACAGAGAGAAAGGCCAAGCCACACAGGGTCCAACACCTATTACTCGACCCCGGGGACACGGGGGTCTCTTGGGGTCTCATATCTATCTTCAACAATAAACCAGCAAGCTAAGACCCCTTTCCTTGACCCGCCCAAGTCCATCTCACGTGTTGTTCATACACGCATACACACACACACACACACACACACACACACACACACATATATATATATATATCTATATATATATATATATATATATATATATATATATATATATATATATATATGTGTGTGTGTGTGTGTGTGTGTGTGTGTGTGTGTGTGGGTGTGTGTGTGTGTGTATGTATATGTATGCTTGTGTGTGCGTATTCATGTGTACGTTTCCGTGTCTGCGCGTGTCTGTGAGCATACACAGACTTTCAGATGAACACACTTATATCTGTTTTATGCAAAGTAACTGCATATCAATAAAAAATCATAGTCGCATGTCATGAATTACTTTACAATGCAAATAACATCAGCTTTTACGAATCACGCTCAGGATTAATGCAATGCGCATACACACTGATACATCTATTTATATTTATGTATATATGTACACACACACACACACACACACACACACACACACACACACACACACACACACACACACATATATATATATATATATATATATATATATATATATATATATATACATATATATATACATATATATATACATATATATACACATACATATATATTTCCTTTAACTTGTCATACAATATCATTTCCGGAATATTGCAAACAGTCTTCCAGTTGATCACGCAGCCTTGTCTAGAGTCACTGAACATCCCTGGTAAGTCAACAGTTCACGCGGGTGTATCTCAGTCCCACACTCCTGTGTCGAGAAAGCTTTCAGAATTTTTTCTTTTCTTTTTAGTTGCTGAGTTTTGATATAAAGTTTGTAAGTGCAAAGATTTCAATTAAAATGTAAATCAAACCAGCTCGACAAGCACTGCAATGAGGAAAGATTGCAGGTCGTTGTTTATTCATAAGCGTATAACATATTCTATCCTGGGAACAGCGGTGGCATTGCTTTATCTGCTGCGAAGAGACAGCAGAAAGAACGCAGTGCAGACCCGCCTGAGGCTGAGGGCAGCTGATCTGCCCGCGACAGAAGACTGGCTGTGAGGAGAGTCTCAGAACCCAGAGAAACTCAGCCGCTTTTAGCATTGAGAACAGATATTGAGCAATAAACACAGGTAGAGACACGTGACGGATTATTTTTAGATGAAACGCGATATGGAAAGTGTGTCATCATTCATCGCCAAATATATTTTGATCAAAACTGTGCGCTTTGTAATATATATATATATATATATATATATATATATATATATATATATATATATATATATATATGTCTGTGTGTGCCTGTGTTTATATGTATGTATGCATACATCGGAAAATATAAAGGTTAATAAATCACTATATGCTTAGCGGTTTATAGACAGGTATATATAGACAAAATAGACAGGCATGTGGAAAGGTAAATGGACAGTGACTAAACCTATGTACAAAAAGTCGAACAGACAGACATAA
Organism: Penaeus chinensis; assembly: GCF_019202785.1. Classification (NCBI taxonomy): domain Eukaryota; kingdom Metazoa; phylum Arthropoda; class Malacostraca; order Decapoda; family Penaeidae; genus Penaeus; species Penaeus chinensis. The sequence continues at coordinate 15,465,899 of NC_061857.1, forward strand.
AGATATAAGTATAAAGATATGCAAGGAAAGTGAAAGAGTAAAACAAGGGACTACACAGCGTCAATCGAGCAAAAAGAAAGGAAAAAAGAAAAGTAATAGAAAAGTTAATATGAAAAAATGAGATAGAGAAAGGGGAAGAATAGTAGA
>NC_061857.1:15496045-15498545 GCF_019202785.1 Penaeus chinensis
GATACAGACTGAGAAATATACAAGCAAATGTACATATAGACAGAAAGAAACAATGAAATAACCACCAGCAAGAAACAGAGAGAATGAGACAGACACACCGAACGACGAGGGATGGAGAAGCAGACAGGCGGAGAGGAAGAGAGAGAGATAGAGATAGAGAGTGAGAATGAACGGACCGTGAACACCGAGAAAAACTCCTCGCTTCTGCCAATAAGTGACTGCTGCTTAAATGTTTACTTTAAAGATGAAGTCAAACACAGTTGTTCCAGACTTTCCCTGGATAGACGTATCTTTGTTCTACCTTTACTTGTACCAGTTTTAGGACAATGAAGAAAGTATTCTTTATGTCTCTCCTTCTGTCTACTCCAAAATCGCGCTGGGTTTTGAGTTCTGTATTCCGACTAAATTTCAAGCAACCTCCCAATACAGCCTCGAAAGATCCATAGACGGTGATAAGGGGACCCGCGAGACGCCGGGCAGATCGCAACGGAACCCAATTTAATTCATACAAGAAGCGAACAGCAACTTCGAGATTAGAACAGAGCCCAATTTCACCCGCAGATTAATGAGGGAAAACTTCCAGGATCTTACGTAAAGAGATCGGATATGAGCCCAGCTTCATTAGAGCGTAGAGTGAATAGCAACTATAGAACAGTTTCACCCAAAACAACGGTTAAAGAAAAAATAACCTCCAACAACCCTAGTTATAGAGATCGTAACAACCTTTCTTATAGACGACATAACAATAGTCCAGTTTCACCCACAGAAAGAAACAACAACCTGAAGCACTTATAAGATCTTAACAGCGTCACACATAAGTATCATAACAAAAGCCCAATTTCATCCATAAAACAGATGAACGTCGACTTCTACCAACGTTATACAGAGCGTGCAGACTCCAATTTTACTTACGAAAGAACACACAAGAAAATACGGTGTCGACCTAACCAGACTGTTTACCCTCCTCCCTCCCCTTCTCTCTCCACAGAAGGAGCATGTGGGACCCCGAGAACACACGAACTCCTCTGTTTGCACGGTGAAATAAGATTAAATAAGCCACGTTTGAAGGTGTTGGCTGCCTTGACTGGTCGTTCTTGGTGCCATGGAGCAGCTTCTGTTACGGAGTGTAGATATGACGGATTAAACATATTCAAAGAGAAAAGTTAATTGTGGCAAATACAGGAACAGGTATGAGTGAGGATGGATAACGTCACAGCACAAGCGTTGGAAATGTCGCCTCAGATTATCAGATCTTTATCACAAATACAGGATGAAAATATAATCCAAACGCGTCAGACAAATGTATTGCTCTGTGAAGCTTTTAGTTTTCACTCACACTTTTTTTCAACAAATGCTTTTCAATGGAGTGTATCTTGCCTGAAGGTAGATACAGTGAGGTAAATGTAGTTGAAGAAAAAACGATAAGAGGTAATAAAAAACGAAACGAATAGATTTTGAAACGGTTATAAAAGAGAATATACATGAAATGCAAAGTAAAGACGGACTATAAATATAATGATTCAAACCTAAGGAGGAGAATATATTTTGAATGAAATATCAGTAGGGAATTCGACTGACATAGTGATTTTTTAGACTTTACCTGCGAACATCAGTGAACGCAAATAGGAATAAGAGATATGGTCAAATTATTACTTAAGGGCTCTGTGAACGCATAGCTTCTGTTTCATAATGTAGGTGTGCCAATGTCATGATATTAATGTTTGTTCTCTTTTTCCATATCAAAAGGGACAGTGTGTATAGATAACAATATCAATTTAACAAAAGCATTCTATATTGAACACCATGGCAGTCTAACATAAAGTGATAAATAAAGTTGATGTGAATGGTAATAATGATAACAACAACAATGATACAATAATAATAATGATAATAATAATAATAATAATAATAATAATAATAATAATAATGATAATAATTTTAATAATAATAACAATAATTATGGGAATAACATTAATGATAACAATAATAATGATGTTAACGATAATGTTAATAACAATAACTACAATGATGATAATAATGACAATATTAACAACAACAACAATGATAATGGCACTAGTAAAGAAGAAAAAACAGCAATAACAATAACAATATATCCCATTACACCGCACCACTGCCAGAAAGGTGAAATAAATCGGGAAAAAAACGAGGCCCCAAAGAAAACGCGACGGAAGAGCATCGCCGTTGGATTTCATGTAAATCAAAATATATTCCCCAGGAGCCTCGCCAACAGCGAAATGTGAGTCTTTTCTTTCCTGCTCTTCCTCTCTATTTTTGTATGTCGAGAATATTGAGAAGAAACGGACTATTAGAGGGAAATATGCTGAGATTGTGTGTTTCTGCGAGAAAAGGGGAAAAACACAGAAATTTACACAGGCATTGACATATGTAAATATGCATGTGTATAATGATCATAAAGGTGAATGATCATAAAGGTATACATGCACACGCACAAACATATATATACACACACGCACACACA
>NC_061857.1:15523545-15526045 GCF_019202785.1 Penaeus chinensis
GTGTGTGTGAGGGATTGTGAGTGTGTGTGAGGGATGGTGAGTGTTTGTGAGGGATTGTGAGTGTGTGTGAGGGATTGTGAGTGTGTGTGAGGGATTGTGAGTGTGTGTGAGGGATTGTGAGTGTGTGATGAGGGATTGTGAGTGTGTGTGAGGGATTGTGAGTGTGTGTGAGGGATTGTGAGTGTGTGTGAGAGATTGTGAGTGTGTGTGAGGGATTGTGAGTGTGTGTGAGGGATTGTGAGTGTGTGTGAGGGATTGTGAGTGTGTGTGAGGGATTGTGAGTGTGTGTGAGAGATTGTGAGTGTGTGTGAGGGATGGTGAGTGTTTGTGAGGGATTGTGAGTGTGTGTGAGGGATTGTGAGTGTGTGTGAGAGATTGTGAGTGTGTGTGAGGGATTGTGAGTGTGTGTGAGGGATTGTGAGTGTGTGTGAGGGATTGTGAGTGTGTGAGAGGGATTGTGAGTGTGTGAGAGGGATTGTGAGTGTGTGTGAGGGATTGCGATTGTGTGAGAGGGATTGTGAGTGTGTGAGGGATTGTGAGTGTGTGAGGGATTGTGATTGTGTGAGAGGGATTGTGAGTGTGTGAGAGGGATTGTGAGTGTGTGTGAGGGATTGTGAGTGTGTGAGAGGGATTGTGAGTGTGTGTGAGGGATTGTGAGTGTGTGTGAGGGATTGTGAGTGTGTGTGAGGGATTGTGAGTGTGTGTGAGGGATTGTGAGTGTGTGTGAGGGATTGTGAGTGTGTGAGGGATTGTGAGTGTGTGTGAGGGATTGTGAGTGTGTGTGAGGGATTGTGAGTGTGTGTGAGGGATTGTGAGTGTGTGTGAGGGATTGTGAGTGTGTGAGAGGGATTGTGAGTGTGTGTGAGGGATTGCGAGTGTGTGTGAGGGATTGTGAGTGTGTGAGAGGGATTGTGAGTGTGTGAGAGGGATTGTGAGTGTGTGAGAGGGATTGTGAGTGTGTGAGAGGGATTGCGAGTGTGTGTGAGGGATTGTGAGTGTGTGTGAGGGATTGTGAGTGTGTGAGAGGGATTGTGAGTGTGTGTGAGGGATTGTGAGTGTGTGTGAGGGATTGTGAGTGTGTGTGAGTAATGGTGAGTGTGTGTGAGGGATTGTGAGTGTGTGTGAGGGATTGTGAGTGTGTGTGAGGGATTGTGAGTGTGTGTGAGGGATTGTGAGTGTGTGTGAGGGATTGTGAGTGTGTGTGAGGGATTGTGAGTGTGTGGTTGTCCGTGTGTGTGACTGGGTATGTGTGTGTGATTGTGTAGACATTTGTGTGACATCTTGTATGCGTCTGTAGGTGTGTGGTTATGTACATGTAAACGTGTGGTCTGTGTGTGTAAGCATACACGTATGGATACATTCTTCGATAAAAGACTAGAGCGGAAGTGGACATGGAAGTCGCCATCTGACATCAAAAACAAAATTTACTTTATAATTGCAAATAGGCGTGATATAGTAATAAAATCTGGAAGTTATTAATACAATAAATGTTGGCAGTGACCATAGAATGGTCAGAGACCAAAAATAAATTACACCTCATAAAGGACAGGAACAAACTCATACTTTAACATCCAAAACAGATATTCACTTCTCAGCGACGAAGATCTTAACATTAACCAAATCAACAAATCCTTCAATGATATAATAAAGGAAGCTGCACTTGAAGTAGGCGGTAAGAACGTCAAGCAAGGCTCCAGCAAGCTCTCGATAGAAACTAAACAGTTTATGCAACGTAGGGCCATGAAAGTGTCGTCAATATGTAAATAGCTGAACTAACAAAGAATATAAATAAAAATAAGCAAGAAGATGTACAGAAATTCAATACTTAAATAATATATGTAACAGTGGTCTCAGGTACCAGTATGAAAACAGCTAAAATGAGACTTGGAATAGGGAGAAATCAAATGTATGTAATAAAGAAACCAGACGGAGAAGTGACATATAATAGGAATGAAATCATAAGAGTAGTGGGAGACTTTTACAGGGATCTATAAAACTCGAATGCAGGAGAAATTGCAACAGTGAAATTAGCCAATTTTTTTAACAAATGCCTGAGTCTACATAGCTCACTCAAATAAGAATAAAAATAAACGAATATAGGAAACCCTGTGTATGGCATTCGTCAACTACGAAAAGGCATATGGCTATATAGAAATACCAGCAGTACTAGAAGCTATTCGGATACACGGAGTGGAGGAGGTATATTGCAAAATATTGGTAAATATATATACAATGATCGGACAGCAACTATCAAGCTCAACACGGAAACCGATAAAATACCAATTAAAAATGGTGTTAGACAGGGCGATACCATCTCACCAAAACTGTATACCTTGAGGAAATATTCAAGAAGCTAGAATGGAACGGAAAGGGTATCAAAATAGGAGACGAATACCTAAACAATCTAAGGTTTGCAGAGGATGTACAGCAATTAATAAACGATCTGAATAGAGAAAGTCTGAAAGTCGGACTTAGGATGAACAAGAAAAAGACTAAGATC
>NC_061857.1:15566045-15571379 GCF_019202785.1 Penaeus chinensis
TTTTCATCGATATTTCATGGTAATATCTTATCTTTTTCCCCCTTGAATTGCAAATGTTATAGTTATTACTGATAAGCGTTATCATATTCTTATTTTTCGTGGCTGATTAGACGTGAAAATGTCAATAAACGAGGAGAGGGAAACGAATGACTGGAAAGATTTGAAAATGAAAATAATAATAGTAATAAATAAATAAAAATTGTAGGAAATTATACAGAGGGGAATGGAGAAAGGGAGGGATGAAGTGAAGAAGGAAAGGATTAAGATAACTGCAAATAAGGATGATTGTCAGAAGTAAATAAATAAATAAAATAAAAAAAAACTTTGAAAGCAAGTAAAAAACTATATTAGAAAACGCAAAAAAAGACATTAAAGAACGAATCGGGAGAATTACAAAAATAAATGATTGGGAGATTGGTAAAAGGAATAACTGAGAGAATTTTTAATGAATGATCGAGAGAAAGGCAAAAAAAGGAATGAGAGAAAATAAATAAATGGGAAAAGGCGAAATAACAATGACTGGTAGATTGTTAAACGAGATAATTAATGAGAATTAAAGAGGAGAGGAAAGGTAGTGCTGAAAGGAATGACAAGGAAATGAGAATTAAAAATGAAAGATTTACGAAGTGAAAAAAAATATCACAGACAGAAAAAAATAAAAATGAAGGATTACGATAAATAGATAATAATAATAAAGAAATGAGGTAAAAAGAAAAAGTGAGAGAGTAGGAAAGCTGCCCAAACTGACAGAGAGGAATGCAAAAAGGGAATGCAAAAAGGGAATGCTTGATATGGGTGCAAAGGCCGTGACAGGGAGATGAAGTGACAGCGTGGACCAGCGTTGACGGTGAGGGCGAGCAGCCATTGTGAGAACAGGCCGGCGCTAATGATCGAGCAAATAACACCTGTTCGCCGGATATTGATCAGTAACCTTTACTTTTATTATCGTTATTATTATTTCTTTGTTCTTTCTTTTTTTTTCCCGTTTTTTACTTTTTTTATGATTACTGGTAAAAGTAAAAGTGTGTGTGTGGATTTTCTTTTCTTTCTTTCTTTCTTTCTTTTCTTCCTTTTTTCTGTAATTCGAGGGTTTTGGAACTGCATCATTACACACTCGCGCGTCCTTGTGTTTGGGTGAGCCTGTTCGCATGAATATTTCTCCATGCGTTTTTCGTGATTTTAATCGTGTCTGTTAATGTGCCTCGCCGCTTTTGCGTTTGCCTACTTCTATTTTTTCTGAGTGTGTCTGTACATGATTTCCATTAGTAGTAAGTCTGCAGGTTATGCATTTGCTTGCATAAAACTTGCACAGTTTATAGAGAAATAACTGGGTCATTCGATTTTTATTCGCATATTCTTCTCACGCCTCTCGGTGATCGTGCGCATGACAGAACAGCGAGCCTTCAGCGTCACTCCTCTTGTCCTTCATCAGTCGTCCCTTGCACCCCCCCCCCCCCAATCCGTCCTGCAGCTTCCCCCTCCCCACGACCCCCCCCCCCCCATTCCAGCCCACTCAGCGCCCTCCTCGGCGCCCCCTCGTACTCACCTGTCGAAGGAGATGGCCATGAGGGTGAAGACGGAGGCGCAGATGGACAGGATGGACACGAACTGGCTGATCTTGCAGTAGACGAGGCCGAACTGCCAGTGGAGGTTGAGCATGTAGGTGAAGTTGAAGACGACGTTGAGGGTGGACACCATCGTGTCGGCGACGGAGAGGTTGACGAGGAAGATGTTGGTGACGGTGCGCATGCGGCGGTTGGCCATGACGATCCAGATGACGATGAGGTTGCCGCCGGTGGCCACCAGGACCATGGAGCCGAACACGAAGGACCAGATGAGCTCTCGCCACAGGGGAAGGTTGTACTCGTTCTCGACCCACTTGGTCTCGTTGCTCGAGGCGTTGAGGCCGAACGCGAAGGTGGCGTTGGGGGCGTCGACGGCGTAGTCCAGCGCAGTCGAGTCGTTGGCAGCGTCGAGGGCGCCGTAGCGGAGGCTGGCGTTCAGCTCCCCCTCGAAGTCGAGCACCGGGTCGAAGAGGTCCATCTTGAGCAGCGGTTTCGTGGTCGAATGGTGGCTGATTGGATCTCTGACGAGAGCCTCCTTCTCTCTCTCTCTCTCTCTCTCTCTCTCTCTCTCTCTCTCTCTCTCTCTCTCTCTCTCTCTCTCTCTCTCTCTTTCTCTCCCTTACATCGCGAGTGCCCCCTGGTGCTCGCCGAGGGCCCCGCTGCCGCTCAGAGCCCCGCAGGGCGAGGGGAGGGGACGGCGATCACCGGCCATCGCAGCGCCTCGAGAGCTCTTGTCTTGGACGAATTCGAATAACGCGTCTTGAGACTCGGGGAAAGCTCGAAGGGAAAAACCCTCTACTCACTTCCCATCGAGTGTCTGATTGTCGTTTGTAGATGTGATATTTCTTATTTTTTATTTAGTTTTCAATTACATAAATGAATTGCAATTTAGTATCTAAACCGCGTCATCATGAAAAAAGGAGAACGAGAGAGAGAGATAAAGAAAATCCTTCCCTCGAGCGATGCGAGAAAAAAAAGCGAAGACTCTTCAGGACGTCGACGAGAAAGCTGAAGTCTTGGCTGTTGAAAGACGTCAGTCAGATGGAAACGTGCGTGTGCAGGGGAGGAGGAGAGAGGGGAGACTGAAACGCTGTCTCTCTCTTCTCTCTCTTCTCTCTCTACCTTCTCCCTTCGCTCTTTCGTCCGTCTCAATCCCCTTCCTTATTTTTCCTCCTCTTTCTATTCTTTATTTATTTTTTTCCTCGATGTTTTTGGCCCTACTGATCAGAGCTTCACCTTGGATGTAATTATTTGAAAAGCGAGTGTTTTATCCTCACTTTCAGGGAATTAATTCAGGGGATTTGGTGATGACGTGGACTATGAAATGCCTTCTTCTGCTCTATTTTTTTTTTTTTTTTCTTGTTCTCTTTTCTTTTTCTCTCTCTCTCCTCTCTCTAGCTTTCCTGCTTCTGTTGTCTGTTTGCTATTTCCTTTTCTGATTTTTTTTTTTTTTTGTGCCTGTTTCTGTTGTCCTTCGTAGAATTTTACTTCTTTCTTTCTCTCTTTTTTTTCTGATAACACCTTGTCAATCACACCCTTAAACTCAGCGTGTTTCTGAAAGGCACAACCATCTCCTTCGCTCCAAGTTAAACCATTCCCCCAAATGAAACCCCTCCCCTAAAAAAAAATAAAAATGACAACCTCAATTTCCGACCATACACAGTCCCGAAGTATAACACAGCTGATTCGACAACGCTCGGGAGGAAGACTGCAAGCTATAGAGAGAGTGAGAGAGGGAGCGTATACACGGGACAGGGCCGGTTAGAGGCGTGATACCTCTGCTCTTTCGTCTCTCGGCGGTAACTGAGCGTCGACGGCAAGCCTGTGCGTGAGACCGAGGAAGCCCCTCCCCTTCTCCTCTGACCCCGCCCCTTTTTTAACGAGACCTCACTCCCATAGATCTGCTACCCGCCCAGATCTCTCATAACCACGCCTACTACCTCTGCTCCAGCCTATCACTTACCTGTCACTTACCTATCACGTCACAAAAAAGTATTACACTTTAAAAGCCAAGAAAAGAAAAGGAAAAAAATCCTTCCTCCCGCAAGAATCCCGGTCAGAAACCCAGGAATTTCAGGCACGAGGGAAGGACTCCATAAACCGTCATATAGCCTATTCACATCGTTCAGAAAATTCACTCTTCTAACAGCGATCTATCCACACGTTTGGATAGAGACAAAAGGGAAATTGATAAAGAAAAAATAGTAAAAGGGAAACTTAGACATACATTATATACATATATATATATATATATATATAAATATGTAAATAAAAAATAAAGTGTGTGTGTGTCTGTGTGTGTGTGTTTGTCTGTGTGCGTGTGTGTGTGTGTGTGTGTGTGTGTCTGTCTGTGTGTGTGTGTGAGCGCGCGCGTGTGTGTGTGTGTTTGTGTGTGTGTTTGTGCATGTGAATGTGTGCGTGTGTGTGAGTGTTTTATACATGCGTGTACATAAGATATCAAATCAAATTATAAAGTAATTCATTTTCACTTCCATCGCTTACTGCATGCCAATGTTACCTCGCTCAACGAGTCCCTTTTCACCCCAAAAACCGAGTCATCTTCCTGCGCCCAATGGCAACAGGAGTCCGCCTCTCCGCCGAGAACGCGATTCACTAACAACATACAACCCGAACTGAAAGTCCCGGGAAATAAAGTAATAAGATAAGACTAAATTAATAGATAGATAAATATAAAATAAAAGAATTACTAAGAGTACAGCACCCACTCCCCTTCCCAACACAAGGCCTCCCATATTTTTTTTTTTTTTTTTTTTTTTATAATTCTAGCCAAAAGATCCCAATTAAAGATCACAATTAAAGACCCCAATTTAGTCAGAGATCCAAAATATAGACACCAGCCAAAATGATAATGTTAATGATGATAGTAATATAATAATTGTTGTGATATTGACAGTAATAATAATAATAATAATTATAATAATAATGGTAATTATTGAAAATTATAATAATAATGAAAATCTAATACTAGTATTATTAGTATTACTATTATTAATAATAGTAATAATAATTTAATGATGATAATAGTAAGATTAGCAATTATAATGACAACCAGGGACCCCAACCAGGGACCCCAACCAGGGACCCCAACCAAGACCCCGATCACGGACCCCAACGAAGGGACCAAACCAGGGACCCCAATCAGGGACCCCGATCACGGACCCCATTTAGGGACCCCAACCACGGACCCCAACCCAAATATTCACGCGCGGTTAAACACGGCTTCGCCACAACAAACACGGCGTCAAAGCCATAAAGCCGAATATAAAGTTATGATTTGGACGCAAAATCACTTCGTTATCTGACGGTTTAAGGTAGATCCGTGCAAAATGATTTTCAAATGTTTTGCTGAATTGTGTTTACGAGTGAGAACGTCATTCATGGATTGGGGGCTGTGTGTGTGTGTGTGTGTGTGTGTGTGTGTGTGTGTATGTGTGTGTGTGTGTGTGTGTATGTGTGTGTGTGTGTGTGTGTGTGTGTGTGTGTGTGTGTGTGTGTTGGATGATTATTGTATGTGTGAACCATCGTGTGTATGGCGGGGAAGGGGGAAGGGAAGAGGCAGAATTGTGTGTAGGGGGATTTGGAATGTATATTGTGTGTCAGAAAGAGAGAGAGAGAGAGGGAGAGAGAGAGAGAGTGATAGAGAGAGAGAGAGAGAGAAAGAGAGAGAGAAAGAGAGACAACTACTACTACTTCTTCTTTCTATCTAGAGGAAAACGACAAGAAGCTGATAGAAAGCGAGAGCGAAAGA
>NC_061857.1:15588979-15591479 GCF_019202785.1 Penaeus chinensis
ATGAAAACGAAAGAAAAAAAAAGAAAAAAAGTGTAAAATCAAGAACAATCAGTGGTAATATTATCCGGCACAATCAGTCCACCTCCCGGGCAAAAGAAGACTAGGTTTAATTTTTACGTTCCTTGCGCTGATGTTTTACACTTCGATTCACACAGAAATGACGACACAGCTGGTTAGATAAATATCTCGAGGACTGGGATAAAACACAGTTTCTTCTCCTGCTTGTCCCTCGTTAGTGGCGGCAAAAAAGGATGTTTACGCCGCTTCTGGTGAAATTCTATGGAATAAATATGAATGATAACAAACATACATGGTTACATTAATTGCAGTAGTATGAACCATGTACACCGTAAGATTGCTGAAAAATGAATATAAACAAAATGTCTGAAATATTCAACTTCATGTCTGTAATAAAAATCAAAGTTTTAACCTGCAATGCTAAAATGCTAAAACTAACTACAGTAGCTTAAAAGAGTACAGTATAAGATAACAACACTAATTAAAGGAAACCATTCAAAGACGGGGAGACTTAAAAAATAATGAATTAATCCATACAAATAACAATTGATATTATTGTTATTACTTTTATTATTATTATTATTATTATCATTATTATTACTATTGTTATCATTATCATTATCATTGTTATTAATATTATTATAATTATTATTGTTATTATTATTATTATTATTATTATCATTATTATTACTATTGTTATCATTATCATTATCATTGTTATTAATATTATTATAATTATTATTGTTATTATTATTATTATTATTATCATTATTATTATCATTATAATCATTATTATTATTATCATTATTATTATTATTATTATTATTATTATTATTATTATTATTATTATTATTATTATTAGTATTAGTATTATTATCATTATCATCATTATTACTATTATTATCATTATGATTATAGTAATAATGATTATAATAATAGTAATAATAATGATCATAATAATAATAATAATGATAATAATAACAACAATAATAATATAATCATCATGATGAAAATCATAATAATGATAGTGATAACAATAATGATAATAATAAAGATGATGATAATAATGTTAATAATCATGATAATAATAATAATAATAATAATAATAATAATAATAATAATAATAATAACAATAATAATGATAATGATAATGATAATAATGATGATGATGATGATAATAAAAATAAAAACAATTATAATAGTAATGATAATAACAGTAATAATGATAATAATAATAATAATAATAATAATACTAAGAAGAAGAAGAAGAAAGTAATAATAATAACAATAATAATAATAATAATGACAATAATAATAAGGACAATAATAATAATCATGATAATGATAATAATAAGAATAAGAATAAGATTAAGAATAACAACGATTATCACAATAATAACAGCAATAATAATAATAATAATAATCCAGATCATAATAACTACAAAAGAGCGCGACAGGCAGCATCCGCCTTCACAGCGGAGATGAACCCGACCCAGCATCAGCATCCGGGTCCTTCTTACGCCTGGTAATAAGATCCATTTTTCTTTGTTAAATCCTGATCAATGTGTCAGTGCGATTGCTCCTTCGTCGAGGTAAAACGTATTGGGAAAAATTCCTTTAGGAAACCAATGATTTTGTAAGCAACAACTGAATATGCTCTTCCTAAAATATGCAAAAGATAATGGCAATAAATAAATAATGATAATAATAAATTTAGGAAAGAAATAAACAATTTGATTAAATAACATCAGTAGATAAAACAGACAGATGAAAAAATAGACATTGTAACACAAAACAAAAGACAAGCTGCAAATGTAACGGCGGAGTTCGTTGCCTTCGGCGGCCGCGCCTCGAGGAGCCGTACTTCGGGCCGGCGCTGCCATCTCGCGGCGCGTGTGGGCGGCTGTGTAATGGAGAGAAAGGAGCCATCAACACTTTTAGTGGAAGGAGGACGAGGGGGCGGAGGCGTCTTGCCTGTGGTCGTCCCCTTTGTTTCTCTTCGTCCATCTTTGCCTATCTTTCTCCTTTTATTAGATTCTATTTCTAACTCTTTCTTTCTGTGTCGCTGTTTCTCTATTTATCTATCGATCTATTTATTTGTCGCTCACACTTGCTTGCTCTCTCTATTTGTCTGTCTATTTATCTATTCATCCCTCTCTCTCGCTCTCTCTCTCTCTCTCTCTCTCTCTCTCTCTCTCTCTCTCTCTCTCTCTCTCTCTCTCTCTCTCTCTCTCTCTCTCTCTCTCTGTGTGTGCGTGTGTGTGTGTGTGTGTGTGTGTGTGTGTGTGTGTGTGTGTGTGTGTGTGAATGTAACATAAGCAATATCCATTAGACTGTGTTTTCTTACGTTCCTACTTAATTTTCTCTCTTTCTATCCTTTTCCCTGGCTACATATATAACAGTGTCTCTTAATATGTCCATCTATCTTCTTTTTTTAATACTTATATACTTTATACATCGCTTTTACTCTCTCGATTTCTTC
>NC_061857.1:15596479-15601479 GCF_019202785.1 Penaeus chinensis
AAGCTCGAGGCGCATGTCAAAAATGCAAGTAATGAGGCCCTGCGACGGAAGGCCTCCTCCGAGTGCAAGCAAGCAGATGGCGATAGCTTCGATGACTATTGGATACAGCTGAAAATCTTGTTACAGGAAATAGACCTCTGCAAGGCACGGGACCAAACATGCTGTGAGCAGTGGAAGAAACACTGGATACCATTGGTTATATGGGATGAGGAACTTACCCAGAAGCTCATTGAAATGGACCGCTCAGCGATGTTGCAGGATGTTTTGGAGAAATGCAGGCCTCATGAATCGTCAAAGACTTCATCATCAGTTTTGAGGGACACAGTTTCATTACATGCAGCTTCTCAATAACAAAAGAGAGAAAAGGGCTGCCCCGAAACAAAAGTCCGAGATGAAGCCTGGCTCACCTCTGCCTAATAAGGCTTGCAACTGCTGTGGTCGTAACATGAGAAAGGTTTATGCAGGGCCTCTTCCTCATGTGCTTCTGGCAAGAAAGGCCATTGGGCTACCACTGCAAAGTGTCTTGCCAGGAATGCCAGATGTAAGGTATGCAACTGGCAGAGACACTTTGACGAATGCTTCCCAAAGCTTTCATCATAGGCTAAGATGAAAGAAGAGGACACCAACAAAAACTTGAAGGTAGTAAGTTCAGCTTCATCTTTTTGTGGAATCTTCGTTATGGCAACCGTTTGACTAAATGTTGGATTGATGTCCAGCCTTCATTTACAATCCCATTGCTCTCTTGGACTGAGTGCATGGATTTGGGGATTGTTCTGGATTATTTCCCCAGGTAGATGTCGGATGTACACATGGCCAATCGTTTACATAGGGTGGGTGATACACGAACGTCAACCCCTCCTCAGTTGTTGACTTTGCCGCTGGACCAGTTGAAGTCACCTGAGGAACCAGTATTTCCCCGCATCATTTTGAAGATGTCTTGTCCTGCATGAGGACGATCAACACCTGACTACATTTATCAATCCTTATGGATGTTTCAGGTACTGTCGTGGCCCCATGGGTTTCGGTGCAACAGGAGACTCCTTTTGTCTCCGAGGTGACAGGGCACTTCAGGGAGTAACAAACTGCATCAAGGTTGTGGACGACATTCTCCTACATGACGAGGACTACCTCTCACAGCTGCAACATGTAAATGAAGTCCTATCAAGGTGTCATCAGTACTTAACACTTAATGCAGAGAAGTTCACTGTGGCTGCATCTGAGGCCAACTTCTGTGGGTACAGACTATCAAAAACTAGCTTTGAAGTGGACACAGAGAAGGTAAGGGCCATCACAGAGTTTTTATAGTAGATGGTTATTGCATCTACTATTTGAACTGGTCTATATCTCTTTATGGAGTGATTGTTGTGGGAGTGAGTGCCCACAGGTATGGCTGAGTGCTGAAGGTGAAGTGGATATCAACGGGGGAGCCGGGAGGTTCCCCAGTCGGCTAAGGACTGGGCAGTCCTTGTGTGCTGTTGCTGTTGTCGTAATCATCTGGAGGAATGGGGTATGCCGATCACAGTTCCGGATTCTGCGGCTTAAATACACATGCACTGTGCAATGATAGATAATGAAGGAAGCCCGCTGTCCAATGAGAGGGCCGAGAGGTGTCCATGTCAGCTAATTAGGTCTTTGAAGTGGGTCGAGAGAAGCGCCTGCTGCTGAGAGTGCGAAGACACGGCTGTGGACCTGATGTGATCCAACCAACATGCTGCTACAAGTACTACCCCTCTAGAGAGTGAGCTAAGCGAGCGAGCGAAATACCATTATGAGTCCCTTTGGCTGACTCAGTGCGGAGGCAGCTGTGCCGAGTGTGGCTGCGATGGTGCTAAGTGAGGTGACAGTAGTGTCTGCCACAATTTCCTACCCATACAAACCTGACAGATCTTCGGTCATTTATGGGCTTCGTCCATTGATGAGTCCAAACAGAGCTTTTGTCTGGACAGCAAACCACACTAAAGCTTTTAGTGACACTAAACAAGCTTTGTCAAGGCATCCCTGATGCCCTCTCCCAGTCATCTGTGAGTCGCCCAATGGTGGAAGATGGTGACTTTAATGCTGAAATGAACATTTCTGTCAAGATTGTGGTTCTCCATGCTGTTCAGTCTTTTAAAGCATCAGAAGCCATAGACAAGCAAGAAGATCTCTTCATGAAAGAATTGAGTACAGCTGCCTCTAAGGATGCTTCTTATGAGAAGCTTCTTCACCATGTAAAGTCAAGGTTCCCCAAAGACCACTACTACCTGCCAAGTGCCCTGCATCCGTACTGGAAAAGGAGCAATGAGTTTTACAACGACAGTGACTTGGTGCTGTATGGACCTAGAGTAGTTGTTCTTATTTAACTTTGTGGCATCCCAGCTTGCCTGAAAGACATGTCACTGTGGCATGGAGGCTACAAAGTGTCATTCACTGTACACAGTCTTATGAAGAAGCATTAATGCAGACATTGTAAACACCATCCATGCCTGTGAGCTATGCCAGCAACAGGAGCCATTGATGTTAGAAGACAATGCTGCAAGACCATTTATGTCTGTATCAGCTAATTCAGTGTTGCTGGAAAACACTTCTTGGTGTATGCTGACCGGATCTCCAGATGGCCAGTTGTCATCCCATGTGGAACTAACGCAACAAGTGCTACATCAATTACATTCTTTCAGCATATGTTCCATTATCTGGGTGTGCCAGTTCACCTGAGCACTGAAGACAGACCCCAGTTCTCCAGCCGGTAATTTTCATCCTTCCTTCAGTGATGGTGAGTGCGTCATTACCTACAGTCCAATGGGCATGCAAAGGCTGCTGTGAAGAAAGCCAAGTATCTGACCATGAAGGCAGCGTCCGACAGGAATATTGACTGTGAGGAGGCTTAATGGAGTTGCGCAACACTCCAAACTTCACTGGTCATCCTCCTGCTCAGATTCTGTTTGGCATGCCCCTTCACTCCTGTGTGCCTGCTCTTTCTAGTGCCTTCATGAAGGAGTGGCAGACCAAGGCTGAAGACTGCGACTGTCGTGCTGCAGCACAGGCCAAGTACGTGAAACCAGTTATGACTTGGAAAGTGAGTTGGCACCACTCACTTTCCGAGTTAGAACGTGGCTGTATATTGTGTTTCAATCGACGCTTCTTGCGCCCTACATATCTCATGATTGGAAACTCATGGTTTGTCAGAGGAACTGTCAGACGACACACCAGGACCTTCCGCCCCATCTGTACTTGTTGAACCTCGATGTTTTGAACGCATCAAATTGAAGTCCGTTCAAGACTCCCGCTAGTGAACGTAAAGGGGGAAGGGAGATGTGGGTTGCGATATTGAAGTGTGTTGAGATAATGAAGTGAGTTGTGATAATGAGCCATGGTGTAATGACATTACATACGGGTTGTGATGACAGCATTACCGTACGTATATTGTGATAATTATGTGATATTATATACACTCCCTTTTGTGTGATATGTTATACCATGTGAAGTGTTGATTGTTTATTTTTTATTGCTGTGTAGCATATCGCCTATGTAAAAGAGTGAGATTCTTTGTACGATTTGTAGAGTACAGTAATTTATTTTGTCTATGTAGTCACACGTCTGGCAGCGATACTCTCTCTGGCGGAGCCTGGCGTATGGGGCGGAGGAGCATGAAGAACTCCCTTTTATTTTTGTCAGGGCTGGTCTCCAAAGAACCTACTTTAGTTTTTATCGGTGTTTTCTTCACCCTCGCGTGTCGCAGAGAAACACCAGACAACATAAGACAAACAATGAATATACATATTCATACGCAAACACAAACTGTGTATATATATGCATATCTATGTATGTATGCACACATATATGTGTGGTGTGGTATGTGTGTGTGTGTGTGTGTGTTTATATATATATGTATATATATATATATATATATATATATATATATATATAAATCAATCCGATTCTTGGGAAAATCTGGCAGCAGATCGCTCCGAGTCGGGAAGTGCCCTTCAGAAACACATTAAAGCTGGTGAAGAAAGCTTTCGAGGTCCAGTCGGAGCCACAGTTGCCAAAAGAAAGGAGTATTACACAGCCACTAAAGCTGATTCGACCAACACCTATGACATCTGCGGTCGTGACTGTCAATCCAGATACGATTCTTCAATCACCAACAGCGATGTTTCAACTTCGCAAGATAAAGTTAGTAATGCCAAAGTTGACATTGACTTACGGTGGCTGTTGATATACACATATGTGTGTGTGTGTGTATGTGTGTGTGTGTGTGTGTGTGTGTGTTTGTGTGTGTGTGTGTGTGCGCGTGCGTGCGTGTGTGTGTGTGTGTGTGTGTATGTGTGTGTGTGTGTGTGTGTGTGTGTGTGTGTGTGTGTGTGAATATATAAATTCATTCTTATTACTAATGGTAGTAGTAATGGCAATGACTCGATATCATTATTATCAATACTAATGTTCTCATAACTATGATTATAATGATGATAGCAATAAGATTCATTACATAGCGAAATATTTTTATCGAGGTCATCATAAAACTGCAATAAAACAAACCAGTTCCATTAGTGATTAATGAGCATATTAAGCAAAAATTGCTGTTTCTCCGTTAATAAAAGTTCAAATAATCAAACGTTGTAAATTTCATTAGCTCCAGTGATCCGTTTAAATCACTAGAAATTAATCATGCGTGAGTGTGTGGGTGGGCGTCGTTAGTATGTGTATGTATGTTGTTTGTGTTTTTCTGTGTATGTGTACGTGTCTGTGTTTGCGTGTGTGTGTGTGTGTGTGTGCGTTTGTCTGTGCATTTGTGTTTGTGTATGTGTATGGGATTTTTCGTGTGTGTGTGCTTGTGTGTGGCTGGGTACACACAAGTGTAGGGTTGTAAAAATCGCGAAAAGGTGTTTATCGTGCTTTTTATTTTGCATATGTGTTTAATCGGTCCTCTAACGCCCAATAAGTAAAACAGCTCGCAATCAGTAATGCTCTGAATTCAACACTTAGTAATAGAACTGAGGCCGCATTTTTAAATGAGTTCT
>NC_061857.1:15613979-15616479 GCF_019202785.1 Penaeus chinensis
TAGATTTAATTGAAAAAGAGACTACAGTTTCGGAATCCACCTGGATTCCATCTTCAGGTCTGAAGATGGAATCCAGGTGGATTCCGAAACTTTAGTCTCTTTTTCAATTAAATCTAGTTTTACAGTGTGGGTTTTTATACCATAGTATCAACACGGTAGTGTGTTTTCTCCTTTCATATATATATATATATATATATATGTGTGTGTGTGTGTGTGTGTGTGTGTGTGTGTGTGTGTGTGTGTGTGTGTGTGTTTGTGTGTGTGTGTGTGTGTGTGTGTGTGTGTGTGTACAAAGAGCAGGAAAAGTGGGAAAATTGATTTTTTTATATATTGAACAGATTCACTTAGCCAGACATCTTAATGCATTAAATAAACTTCTTTTTCACAGATGGTGCCTGGTTATCCAACTGTTTGAATAAAAATATATAAAATACAATGATATATGCATATTTAACATTACTGCAACGTATCTGTGTGCTTATTAATCAGATAGGAACATACACAGATTTGATCACTGTTATTCGTATTACAGATTTGCATCACTATATTTTGCAAAATGTAGCAGATAATTAACGTAAAACAGTATCGCAGAATATTACAAGTTGAGATATTAGTCAATCCAGATATGATAAGTTGATGTTACAATACTACAAAATTACAAGTTAAATAACAAATACGTCATATAAACGTATATGACGTAAAAAGTCGTTTAAATGCATTGTGCTTTGTTATCAATATATGTAGGCATACTGGGTCAGAACAGCCATTGGAATGACAACCATTCCAAACGACCATTCGAGTAGATCTGTGAATGTTGTTTTGTAACTAAAGTTCGCTGACTAATGATAAGGGTTTCTTCCGGATTTTTGGAGGCTTGGGTATTAGTGCAGTTTTGACTCTGATGCGATTTCGTATAACCGTTTCAGAGGATTTAATTCCTTATGGGGTAGCCTTAGGATAGCTGTAGACTGGATTATCTTACCGACTCCCACGTTTGCGACATAAACATAAAAATGCATAGAGCATACTAAAAGAAGAGCGAATACTACGCTGGTTAAATTGTTTGATAGCTTTATAGTTGTAATGATATTTTAAACGTACATCTTAGGTGAATGATAATCCTCGGAATATAATCATAAGGTAATAGTATTCCAGGTTAATCTGCAGCTCTGTACAGCCCACATCTGTTTTTTTAACATCCAAGGAACGTTGGTTTAAGGACTTCAGGTGAGATAATGAACGGTCTTTGAATGTTCCTATAGCTTAAGCTAGTCGAGTTTTTTTTTTTTTTTTTTTTTTTTTTTTTCAAGAATTGTTCTTACATCTGTTTAGGATTTGGTTATTTCTAAGAATTATATTGATGAAGCTAAAGGAAAAACTAGATGTCTGTAAGCATCCTTGTAAATCAAAATTAGGACTGATGAACACTTTTCATACATTAACAAGGAATTTTGTATTTTTCCCGTATATAAACACAACGATCAGAAGTGTTTCTTGATAATAAAACATAATGAGAACTGAAATAAGTACTTCCCAAATGATCACATATTGCTGACGCCGTGATGTCTCTGTGGGTTAAAAAAAAGTGTAGTGTTTCTCTCAAACGATGTAATTAGATCCGGCTCAAGGCTACGAAAGTCTATTTCCACGCAGACCATCTTAAAATACCAGCTAATTATACGTTTCTTCTTTTCGCTGTCAAATAGTGCCTGCCTCGATACACAGAGGTTCTGCATACACCGTCGGATAAGTTCTCCAGCGAGGTAAAAATCGGAAGTACTTTTTATCAGATGAGAATGAAGGATGGAGATCGAGAGATGATGAATGAAGAGGAGGAAATCAAGGAAAATAGAAGGAAGAGGAAGAGGAAGAAAACGGGGAGAGGGAAAGAAATGAAGAGAAGTAAGGAAAAACAAGAAAGAGATAAAGGGAGAAGTAAAAAAGTGTGTGTGTATATATATATATATATATATATATATATATATATATATATATATATATATATATATATATACAGTATATATATATATATTGGTTACAGTCGTGACAGTATCAGAGCTAATTCGAAAATAATAATCATCTAAGATACAAAGACAGAAATAGCCACACACTTATGATTAAGCAAATTGTATAAATCGAAGACGAAAGAGAAAAAAGGGGCAAAATGTTTTCGAAAGACTTGATAATAGTAAGACATGAGCAAAAATATAGAAACAATGAGTTTAAATAAATAAACAAACAATATTAAACACGATGACGCCAAGAAAGTGGGAATCAGTAATATTTAATGACATATCCTGTCTAGTCACCCTGTCCAGAAGGCAGAGGAAGCCAATCGCCCTTCCACGCCTAATAATACTCTTAATACTGATAAATGAGCAACACCTTGGAACACATCACGCGCTCGCCCAAACAACACCCCCTTACCCACCCCGCTATACATCTCACCCCCCAACCCCCTAAAAAAAAACCCAGTCCCTCACGCCCACGCCCATACCAA
>NC_061857.1:15631479-15633979 GCF_019202785.1 Penaeus chinensis
TCACAGCCTTTCTCTCTCTCTCTCTCTCTCTCTCTCTCTCTCTCTCTCTCTCTCTCTCTCTCTCTCTTTCTCTCTCTCTCTCTCTCTCTCTCTCTCTCTCTCTCTCTCTCTCTCTCTCTCTCTCTCTCTCTCTCTCTCTCTCTCTCTCTCTCTCTCTCTCTCCTTGTATCTCTCTCTCTCCTTGTATCTCTCTCTCTCTCTCTCTCTCTCTCTCTCTCTCTCTCTCTCTCTCTCTCTCTCTCTCTCTCTCTCTCTCTCTCTTTCTCTCTCTCTCTATCCTTCTCTCTCTCTCTCTTTCTATCTTTCTCTCTTTCTCTCTCTCTCTATCCTTCTCTCTCTCTCTCTTTCTATCTTTCTCTCTCTCTCTCTCTCTCTCTCTCTCTCTCTCTCTCTCTCTCTCTCTCTCTCTCTCTCTCTCTCTCTCTCTCTCTCTCGCTCTATCTATCTATCTCTCCTTTAACGTGGGAGGCAAACGATGACGATTATTTTTTTATAATGAACGACTAAAGATCAAAGGGAACTTATCTTTAACTAGCGGATGCGAGTGTTGATTTTCAGGGAAAATGTTCGCCATGATTAGATTCCTTTTAGGAGGAGAGAAGGCGGAGAGAGTGCGTGGGTAGATAAAGAAGAGAGAAAGTGAGGAAAGAGGGGAATGGAGAGAGAGAGAGAGAGAGAGAGAGAGAGAGAGAGAGAGAGAGAGAGAGAGAGAGAGAGAGAGAGAGAGAGAGAGAGAGAGAGAGAGAGAGAGAGAGAGAGAGAGAGAGAGAGAGAGAGAGAGAGAGAGAGAGAGAGAGAGAGAGAGAGAGAGAGAGAGAGAGAGAGAGAGAGAGAGAGAGAGAGAGAGAGAGAGAGAGAGAGAGAGAGAGAGAGAGAAAGAGAGAGAGAAAGAGAGAGAGAGAGAGAGAGAGAGAGAGAGAGAGAGAGAGAGAGAGAGAAAGAGAGAGAGAGAGAGAGAGAGAGAGAGAGAGAGAGAGAGAGAGAGAGAGAGAGAAAGAGAGAGAGAGAGAGAGAGTAAGAGAGAGAGAGAGAAAGAGAGAGAGAGAGAGAGAGAGAGAGAGAGAGAGAGAGAGAGAGAGAGAGAGAGAGAGAGAGAGAGAGAGAGAGAGAGGGAGAGAGAGCGTCATGTATGAAAAGAAAGCACTCGAGTAAAATTTCCTCAGATCTTTGTCAATCAGATAAGTCTCGTGCGTTATCGCTGGTTTCGCATCCTCCTCGCTCTCCCTCCTCTCCTCCCAAACTCTTTACTTGGGCAGACCGCTTTAATCCTCCCAACGACCGACTTACTACCTTATCTTCCAAGAGGGAAGCACAACCCAGTGGTGTAGCAATAGCTCTGCAATGGCAAGGTCCGGGTTCGCGTCCAGCCAGGCCTCCTGTAATCTACTAAGAGGTGTGAATTAGCATCTATTGGGGTGTGGGTCGTGACATAAAAGAAAAAAATATGTTCATCCTTTCGCATCATCTAGCATTGATTCCTTGTGGACATGTGACCTACGTTTTCTGATATAAATGTATAAAAATGTATGCTATCTATTTATTTGTTTACTTGCTTTCTTATGCTTTATTTTTCCTTTATTAAATTTTGGTCATTTATTCTTAGCCAAATCCTCTAGTTACTGTCAGTCCCCATTGATACCTAGCCTTTCTTTCTCATCTTTTTCTTCTTTTTCGTCTTCTTCCTCCATTCTGTCCTCTTCCACGATGCTTGTGGCGTTCTTCAGTGTACTATATTTCCCCACTTCTTTTGTTGTTGTTGTTTTCATATATCATCTTTTGTCCTCGTCTAATCTCATGCATCCGTATCCCGATGAACGCAAAATGGCGCATCACTTCCATTCACATTATAGCCTCAGGAAATGGGATTAAGTCAAATTTAGTACCAACAAAGGGCACATTTTCTTTCTTTTGATCTCGCTTTCCATTCGCACCATTATCAATGCAAATACTGAAACTCACCACCATCTTTTTGGAATGCCATTAACAACTTTAACAACGTCTTTCTTTTCCCTGGAGCAACACCTCCGATAGTGAAGGGATCCGTCCAAGCGTTCGATCCTACTCTCGTATACTGAATGGTTCCTCAAGTGCCTCAAACCCTCACAAGGCCTCATCAAAAACGTATCGACCTTTGCAAAAATCACACGTAACCTTTATAATTGATCCTTTACCCTGTCTACCATGCTATCCCTTTTTCCTTTAGCCTTTCTCATACCAAAATGCTGGCCTTTCAAATATCTCTTGGCCTCTTTCATTTCTAATCTTGGCTTTTTTAATCTCCTTTGGGCTTTTTAAATGTTTAAGTCGGGCTATCTACTCTGTCTCTACCACTTTAATTTATGATCTTAGACATTCTAATATCTTTGCCTTTATAATGTATAATCCTTGCTCGTCTAACGTCCCCTTTACTCTGTAACATCCAATCTTGACCTTTCTAATTTTCCCTGTCTTTTTTAGTGTCTATTTCTTTCCTCTTTAATCCCCCGCGGCCTTTCTGGGC
>NC_061857.1:15641479-15648979 GCF_019202785.1 Penaeus chinensis
TTGTTGGTATTATTATTGTTATTATTATCATTATCGTTATCATTATTATCGTTAGCTTTGTTGATATAATCACCATTGTTATTATTATTGTTGTTATTATCATCATAATTACTTATTATTATCATTATCATTATTATTATCATCATCATCATCATCATCATCATCATCATCATCATCATCATCATCATCATCATCATCATCATCATCATCATCATCATCATCATTATTACCACCATCATCATCTTAATTATTATTGATATGATTATCCTATTTGTTATTATTCGTATAAGCATTATTATTATTACCACTATTACTATCATTATCACTGTTGGCATTGTTATCATCATTATTATTATCAATAATTTTATTATTATAATTAATATAATTAATACTATCATTATTATCATTATTGCTACTACTACTACTGCTACTGCTATTATCACTATTACTATTACTATTAGTAGCAGTAGTATCAGTAGCATTATTAGCATTAACATTGCCATTTTTGCTTACAATGTTATAATTATTATCATCATCGCGATTGTATAGTTAGCATTACAATCACTATTAACATTATCATCACTGTCAGAACCATCAGCCATGTAATTACCATTATCCTCTATACCATTACTGGCAATGTAACTGTCACTTCCATCCCTAACATATAGCGTGTCTTTAATGATGGTAGCATACACCGTAGAGTGAAAAACGAGTCACAGTCGAAATCTATGACGCAGATACGACATGCACGACTGCAGCGCACCTAGCGACGATCGTGTGCACTGGCGTTATTTGATGCACCACATTATTCCATCCATGAAAACACGATGAGTTTGCATTTTACACTTTATTTCGTTTTCTTTAATCTTATCTTTTTTCCCTTATTTCACATTCTATTTAAGAGTTTGTTAATAAGGGATTGTGGCAGATTTTTGTATTTTTGATATTGTACAAGGAATCGAAACGCTGTTTTATTCATTTTTATTCCATATCGACTGTACTGAGGCCATAGATATTATTTAAACTGTCTATTCTCTCTGACAGCCTGTAAACACACACGACAAGTATTGATTTTTTCTGCGTAAATTATGTCTAGGTAATTCAATTTCACGACATCTTGGGGTTTCCGTCTTTTGCTGCCAATAAGGGTTCTTCCCGTGACAGGCTCACCATCGGGGCTTCATAGGATTCTGTGAACAGTCGGAGGGAAAACTTGCGACCCCTCTAACACTATCGAGGTAAGGTTTTAGTTGATAACAATTACGTACAAAATATAAACTGTTGTTAAATTGATTTTTTTGGTAGAAAACATTTCCACTCATTATTTATACGATAAACAAGAAAGCAGATAAATTAATGATCGTATACACTCTGTTCGTTTTTTTGTGACGTCAATTCTGAAGAATATACTGTTTACAGTCTGATCTTCCAAGAGAGTGAATGTTTCTGTGATATTAATAAATTACGTACCGGTGAGGAAACTGTTGTATCTATATCTCTTCCGCACCGATAACCTTCTAGGCATGATATGTGGTAACCATTTCTTCATCCGAAGAACGGAAAAGTACGTACAGTCCATGTTCATTTATTCGTCTTTACTTCTTCAGTCATGAAACATTCGTCTTACAGTTATTTTTATGTTTCGTGTAGTTAAGACATACATAACTTAAATGTTCGTTCTTAATTTTGAGAAAAAAAACAGCTGATATGGCACAAAGCTTCGCATCAACATGGAGAATGAAACCAATAATAAGCGGCATCTGCCTTGCGGAGCACACCGGGATTTTAGAATTTGTTATCCTATATTCAAAAATAGCCAAATTAATCTGATACGCATTTTTTGAATATCCGAATATAAACAGTTATTTTTTTTTTTTTGGACGAACGCTCATGCATTTTATAGATTGACAAGCATATATCTATTTATATATATTTTTTCAGTCAGAATTTGAGTGAAACATCTATAAACGAACCAAAAACCTCTATTACAATGAATAAGACATTACAAAGATACTGATTCCATCCTCCACCCACAACAATGATTTGATAACCAATCGACTGGGAAATTAAAGTGTGAAAAATCTATTACCTGCCATTTCTGTTGAGTCAGTATCTGGGTTTACATTTCTGTACTTAAGTGCAAATCCTATCACCATACTTTTAAGGAGGCTGCCAACTTCTTAGGCCAATGACTCACCGACAGTTTTGGCCATGAGTGGCTCAGCTAACCCTTGTCATGTATACACGACTCCAGTACTTGCCTAAATTCTTGCTCCCTTCTGACGAAGATTCGTACAAGGTGTACAGAACCTTCGTCCTTTGCTTTCCTATATCCTTGGGCCAGGAAGGTAATACCTTTTTTTTCGCGGTCAAATACCATTACTTTCCTTGCTTTCGCTAGGAGACTGATATATCTTGCCTAGAAAAGACGATAATTTATGCTAGGACGTTACTCCCAGCAAGGGTTAAGACTAATAATAGTGAGTGTACATATGCAAGAGAGCCACAATAATCTTTAACGGCGGCATGGGGGGCAGGGCAATGTTTCCTACATACTGTTGCAATTAATCCTACTAATAAATGTCATGAGCATGTTGATGAAGATGGTGCTGATGATAATGATGATGATTATAACGATGCTGATGATGGTACTGCAATAAAAGGAGCTGAAAAAAGTGAGTAATGATAATTAAACTGGACAAAAAGCTTTCCCGATATTTACTATTCAACATAACTTTTCATTAATGTCTCTGTTTGCAATTACCTCTTTTCCTCCTCCTCTGGGAGGCAAAAGAAAGACATTACTGCTGTCTTTTTTCGCGAATTTGCGCAATTTATAACAACACAGAATTGCCAAATGCTGCTTAAAGCCAGGCTGGTTTCCCACGCTCTAGCGCCGTCCTCTGCTCAGAGCAAAGTGGCAAGAGGGAACCGTCATCTTCGTACACCTGCCGGTAGTAGGGGTTGCAGTACTAGTAGTGGCAGTTGTCGTAGCAGCAGTAGTAGTCGTAGAAGTAGTAGAAGGAGTCATGGTAGTAGTAGTAGGTGTACAGGTAGTAATAGTAGTAGTAGTTGTGGCATTAGTCGTGGAAGTAATTGTAGTAGTGGTAATAGTCGTAGTAGTAGTAGTCTTTGTGGTAGTAGTAGTAGTCTTAACATTGGTAATAGTCGTAGTAGTAGTTGTAGTAGTTGTTGCTGTTGCAGTGGCAGTATTGGTAATGTTGTCATAGTAGTGGCAGTAGCACTGGCAATAGTTGTTATTGGGATCAGTCAGTTCGTCCGTCTACATATATTGCAGGAAGACAATTATTATCACCATTATTACTGCTGATGATGCTACTACTGCTGCTGTTGTCTGTTTGCCTGCAAAAACAATCTTTATTATTTTATTGTAATGATCATTATCTCAGTTATCATTATTATTACTGTTAACCCAACCGCCCAGGATTTATGTTCTGTCCGCTGTATTTTTTTTTTTTTTTTTTTTTTTTCGAATGTGTGAATGTTGTTACATACAGATGGCTCCACGTGTGCTCACCAAGCAAGGAGTCTATCAGTAGCCCTAGTGACCGATCCTGATTTCCCCATTCCTTCAATTGGCGGGAAATTGTTTTTTTTTTTCTTTTTAATACAGTTGACATCAATTCTGTTATTATTGTTTTTGATGTTATTAATATCAAATTGATATTAAAATCTTGATAACATTTAAGACAATGAAATAATGCAAAAGACCCTTTCCAAAACTCGAGAAAAAGGGTAAACAGGTGAGATAAGTGAGACTTCTTGGTGACTAAGCACTTGTAGAGCCATCTATGTGTAAATGCAATAAATAAACTTGTACTACATTACATTACATGTATTCTTGACATACGTGGCGATTGGGTTAATATGAATCATAATATTAATACTAATACTAACACTTCTTCCAGTGCTGCCATTGATAATATTCGTGCTATATATAGTAATAGTAGTAATAATGCTAATAATATTCATCACTGCTGTTTTTATTAATGTTATTGTTTCTGTTGTTCTTATTATTCATACTGTTGTTATTATTGTTGGTATTAGTATTATTAGTATTACTATTACTATTACTGTACATTATATTTTCATAATCGTTACTATGACTATTATCATTATAATCATCTTTTCTATTTTCATTGTATTATTATAATCACAATGATAATCATTATTATTATTATTACTATTAATATTATTATCATTATCATTGTTATTATTATTCTTGTTGTCATTAGCGTTATTATTGTTACTATTCTTGTCTTTATCAATATTTTTATCATTATCATGTTATTATTGTCATTTTTATTACTGTTATTATCATTTATATTATGAATATAATTACTTTTATTATCAGTATCATTATTATCATTATTATTATTATTTTCATTATGATTAATATTTTCATTATGATTATCCTTATCATTATCATTATTATTACTATTATTATTACCACAGCCATCATCACTATTACCAACATCATCATCTTCATCATGATTACCCCTGTCATCATTCCATTATTCTCAACATTAACATGACTACAAACTTTTACGATTTTATTTTTCTCTCATTTTGCGATTTAGTGATGAGTTGGAGTCAGCTAATTCCCCAATCTGATTCTTTAAAGGGAGTTAAGATGATACAAGCCTTTCTGCCGAATCGCTTTCTTTCCTTCCTCTCTCTTTCGTCATTAGCATTATTGATTTTTTTTTTAATTACTGTTATTATCATTTACATGATTGCTGTTATTACCATTATTATCATTGTTATTATGTTGATTATTATTATTAGTAGTAGTAGTTCTACTATTTTCATAATTATTACCATTGTTATTATTATTACTAGTAGTAGTAGTAGTAGTATCATCATTATTATCATTATCTTTATTATTATTATTATCTTTAGTATTATCATTATTATGGTTATCATTATTAATACTAATATTACTTATATTATCATCATCATCGTCATTATCATTGTCATTATTATTATGGTTATTGCTATTATTATTTTCTTTACTATTATTACTATTATTGATATCATAATTATTATTATTATCATTATCATTGTTATAATCATTATCATTATCCACATCATTTCTATTATTGTTATTATTATCGTTATTATTATTGTTATTATCATTGTCATCATTATTAATATTATCATTATTATCATTATTAATATTAACATTATTATAATTATTATTATCGTTACTATCATTGTTGTTATTGTTGTTATTCTTATCATCATCATCATTATCATCACCATTAGAATTGTTATAATTGTCATTACTGTCTTAGTAATATTATTGTTCACATTATCAATGTTATTTTAACTACTGGCGTTTTTTATGTAACTGTTAACATTATTATTATTACTAATAGTATCCGTATACTATCATCATCAATATTGATTTCTGTTCTTTTTGTTATCATAATTATTATTGTCATTATCATCATTCTTATCATTATTATAATTATTGTCGGTATAATTTTATCACCATTATTGTTTTTATTATTATTATTATTATTATTATCATTATTATTATTATTATCATTATTATTATTATCATAATTTTTACTATTACCATCATTATTATTATTATTGTTGTTTTTGCTGTTGGTAATCACATTGACCTCTATTATTATCAGCATCTTTATTACTATCCATATCATTATTATTATTGTTGTCATTATTGTTATTATTTTTACTATTATTACTATCATTATATTATTATTATTATTATTATTATTATTATCATTATCACTATTATTATTATAATTATTATTATTATTATTATTATTGTCATTATCACTATTATTATTATTATTATTATTATTATTATTATCAATACTATTATTGTTATTATTGTCATTATTATCATCATTATCATCATTATCATTATTATTATTACCATAATCATAATCATAATTATCATTTTATTGTTATTACTATTGCTATTATTATTGTTTTTATAATTATTATTATTATTATCAGCATTATTATTATCATTACTACTACTACAATTACTATTATTACTTTCATTATCACTATCATATGTATGTGTGCGTGTGCGTCTGTGTGTGTGTGTGTGTGTGTATGTGTGTGTGTGTGTGATTGCGCGCACATGTATATATTTGAATATGAACTTGTTTAAGACACATGTATATCCATTTAACCTTGTACAGGTGTCTTTGTATAAACACGTACAAAGGCACCCCTCCGTTCCCTACGCCAAGTGCGATCAAGCCATCAGAATCGGGGAAATGAGGCCGATCCAGCTCTCGAGCGACGAGCAGGAAAAGCTATTTATGGCAACACGCGTAACTTGAACTGTATTTCGGTTGAAAGTTTGAGTGTCTTTAGGTCTCCGTAAATATAATAATTATATAAATATGATAATTAAGTATCTAAATACATTAAAGTGTGTTAAGAATACATTGAAATGTGCTAAGAATAAACCAAAATATGTTGAATATAATAATTACGTATTTGAGTGTCTTTGAATAAAAGGCAAAACTTTTTCCAACTTACGACGAAGAGCATACACGGCGCAAACAGTTACTCGGACAATTAAATGAGGGAGGGAGAGAGAGGAAGATGTGGTAGAGAAAGAAGAGAGAATCAGGAGAGAAAGAAGAGAGAGAGAAAGGAAAATAGGGATAGGGAGAGAGGGAGGGAGGATGGGAGGGAGAAGTTGAAAGAGGAGGGAAGGAGAAATAAGGAGGGGGAGAGAGAGGGGGAGGGAGGGGGAGAGAGAGAGAGGGGGGGGAGGGAGGGAGAGAGAGAGAGAGAGAGAGAGGGGGAGGGAGGGGGAGAGAGAGAGAGGGGGGGAGGGAGGGAGAGAGAGAGAGAGAGAGAGAGAGAGAGAGAGAGAGAGAGAGAGAGAGAGAGAGAGAGAGAGAGAGGGGGGGTGGGGAGAGAGAGAGAGAGAGAGAGAGAGAGAGAGGGAGAGAGAGGGGGGGAGGGAGAGAGAGAGAGAGTACCGCAGAGCAAATAACGGAAAAACAGAAAGAGAAATAAGAATGATAATAACGATAACACTTTTCACTCCAAGCCCTCTTCCCCTCCCTTTCTTCTCCTCTGTTTCGTGTCTCCCTTCCTTCCCCCTTTCCCTCCTACCTTCCTTCCTAGCCACCCCCCGCGGAGAGTCGTTTAAATAATAAATGTGCATAAACTGAAGGGTTGACTACTGCAGTGCAGTGTACCTGCCTCGAAGAAGAATGACAACAACAATAATAATAATAATAATAATAATAATAATAATAATAATAATAATAATAATAAACATAATAGTAATAGCAATAATGATAGTAATAATGAAGGAGAAGAAGAATTATAGTAATAATAATAATGATAATCATAATCACAGTTATCATTATAGTTACAATTATAATTATAATCATAAATCAATTTATAATTACAATTATGATTACATTTATAATTATTAATTATTAATAAGATTACAACTGTCATTATAGT
>NC_061857.1:15676479-15678979 GCF_019202785.1 Penaeus chinensis
GGCCTGTTTCACCAAAGTATGCTGTGTCGCATCTGCTGCAGGGTATGCGATATACAGCACTGTTAAGGTTATTTTCGGAGTGCTTCCTGTCACGTGCTGTGTCATGTATCGTATTCCCGGATGTTTGGCGATTCTCGCTGTATTGCCGAAGTATCTGCTGATCGCCTGAGAAATGTTACATGGCGGTAATATGAGAAAATTATTAGAAGAGGGTGCAGGGTCTGATCTTGCGAGTATGTTCCCCGCCTACTAATTTTGTTCTTTTTTTTTTCTTTTTTTTTTTTGTAGGCTTTCTGTACACATAGAAACGTAGGCCATCGTCACCCCGATGGATCAGAGTGTCCAGGAAAGGTAATTTCTGATCCTCATCCTCCTCCACGGTGAACTGGATTTTCTCGTGGACGGAGTTAAGCCGCGTCAGTGGTTGTTGTAAGCACGACCTTCTGGGGACAATGACGAGGACACCATCTACGTAGCGAAGCCAAGTTGAATATCTGCCGATTACACCCTTGTAGTTATTCTTTCCAGCGTCTCCATGAACAAGCCAAAACTGCACTCAGGGGGGAGCCCATGGCAAAACCACTAATCTGTTGGTATTCTCCCCCAGCAAATGCCAAGTAGCCAAAGTCCGCGCATAACATAGTGATGTTTCGGCAGTTCAGCATCTGTCATTGCTCGGACTGCTCCGTCTGTGGGTACATTGGCAAAGATGGATTTTACATCATAATGTATGTATGTATATGTATATATGTATACATACATAAATATACATACATATATATATATATATATATATATATATATATTTATATATATATATATATATATATATATATATATGCGTGTCTGTGTGTACATATACACATATACATACATATATAGACATATGTATACATATATACATCTCTCTTTCAAAGAAACAAACAAACTAACACACACCCTACTCTTCCCCGTCCTCCCTCCTCCTATTCCCTCCTCGCATTTACCTCTTTAAGATTGTTCATAAAAAAAAAAAAAAATGAAAAGGTAATTAGCAATCATAAACTCATGTTATATACGTATTCATGAAGTTTGTGTGATGGTGACTAAAGATTGTGGTGAAGGTTATGGTGGTGATGTCATAGTGGACAGATGTCATTGATGGTGATGGTGATGATGCTTTTGATGGCGATGGTGATGGTGAAGATGAAGGGGATGATAGTGATGCAGTTGATGATAATAATGACGATGATGCTGATGGTGATGATGGTAGTGTTGGCCATGGTGATGATGGCGATCCATCAACCCAACATGATAACTATGTGTGCGTTGGCCGCTTTTATGCGCGGGAATGTGCGTAAATAAGTGCGACTGAATCAATACACGCCCGCGTTTGGTGTGTGTGTTTATGTGGCTGTGAGGTATATTGTGCAAGTTCACTCACACAAACGTACATCCACACTTTGTGTCTCCGCAGGTAAACCTTGCTTTCACTACACGTTAATTTTCTTAAAATATCACTGGCAACCCATGAACATAATTATTGTCTATTACAGATTCTAAATTGCTTATTACAAAATAACTAGGCTTGAACTATAATCAATTATAAATCAACATCAAAGAAAGAATACATGGTATAAAAGGTATGGTTATTGAAATAAATGAAGTTATTGATACTACCATTACCATATTATCATTTTCAAACAGAAGATGAAAATAAAAAGCCATGTCACACCATTATTCTTTTTGTTCATATTCAATACAAAAAGGATATTAGGAAACAGATTCAGTAAATATCATGAATATTAAATGGCAGAGGTTAATGTGTCGTGAAATAGGCCAGTCGTCTGTTTTATGTAAGTCTACGGCCGCGACTCCCACTTGGAGTGTCCGTGCATCTGTGTGCAGGGGACGGGCGTGTGCGTAAGTGAGAGTTGGGGGAGGAAGAAATGTGTGTGAGAAGGAAGATATTGATGTTGGGAGGGGGATGGAGCTCTGGACTAAGGAGAAAAAGAAAGAGACAAAGGGAGATAGAAAGAGAGAAAGAGAAAGAAAGAAAGACAAAGAGTAGGAGAGAGAAAGAGAGAGAAAACCAGAGAAGGCCCCGGATCCCTCGGAGAGCGTCCTCCCCGCTTCGAAAGGCCGCCGCAGAGGCTAATGAATCCCCAAACTCTGATCCCGATTCAAAGCCGAAGATCTTTTCAACCAACTTAAAAACGAAAACGAAAAAAGAGAAAAAATCTTAGAGGAACTGAAGAAGCTGAGCGAAAGATCATTAAATTGGCTTTCTCTGTAAAAACGAAATGCGAATTAGCGTTCACTGGGACGGCTGGCAAAAGGAGCGACTCGCTCGGGCACAGGCGTGGGCAGGGCGGTGTTGTCATTGATATTTCCACAAAGCCGCTAGACTGGACTTTAAAAATCGCTTGATATAAGAGTAAAAGCTAACCATTTTCCCACTAAAAGGAATGTCTGTCATTCTACTTGTATGCCTCTTTACACGTATTGTATATGTGACTAC
>NC_061857.1:15696479-15698979 GCF_019202785.1 Penaeus chinensis
AAAGACGAAGAATGGGGGAGAACGAATGAGGTGTAAGCATGAGAAGTGGTAGCCTTAACTCATGCTAGGGTTCCCTGTGAGTGCGTTTTTATGATGTGTTGTGCGTTTTTCTTGGACTGTGTCTGTGCGTGTGCATGTGTATGTGTTTGTGTGTGTGTGTGTATGTGTGTGTGTGTGTGTGTGTGTGTGTGTGTGTGTGTGTGTGTGTGTGTGTGTGCCTATGTAATGTTTTTTTGTATGATGCTATTTTTCGTGTGTGTGTACACTCAACTTGCATCCATATGCTCGTAAATCTACATCTGTAAGTAGGTCGACTTGCGTGCATGAATATAAAGTCATACATAAACATGTGCATCTACGTATATGTATCAATGCTCACATATGTTTCAGCATCACGTTTCCGATCGTTGTGACAAACCACGAAGACAAGTCCGAACACCTGCCACGAGTTCAGGAAAAAAGAAACCCAATTTCTGCTCCGCGAGGGCTGCTGTCCCCCTCCCCTTCGTGACGAGCAAACACATCTGCTGCTCGCTTCCCTTCCCCGCCGTAACGAGACACGGGAAAGAGCGCGGCGAACTCTTACAAAGCTGAGAGATCCTTAATCAGAACATGCATTTGCGATATATCACTCGCTGCAACTTGCAACATAAAAGCGAAGTACGTGAGATGAGTTGATAGCGTGTTTTTTTTTTTAGGTGTTATCTTATTTCTTACGGTTGAGGGGAGAGTGTGAAAGGAAGGAGATAACGGCTTCGGAAGGGGATCTGCTATCTCTTCTTATTTATTTTTCTCTACCTTTTAGGTCTTTTAATTCATCCATATATATATATATATATATATATATATATATATATATATATATATATATGTATGTATGTATGTACATGAATATACACGTGTTTGTTCTTGGTATTATAAAAGGATTCAAGGGAACTAATGTATTCATAGAGACTGCATTACAACAGCTGCCTTCAAACATTCTCCGCATTGCATAATTTCCATAATTTGATACCACAAAGTCAGCAAGTATCACATCTCTTATAATTCTGAATGCCTTCTTTATTATCAAGTGGAATGATTATGAAGCTAGTATCACTATTACTATCATTATTGTTTTTATTGTTATTGTTATTATTATCATCATAATCATCATTAATATCATCATAATCATCATTATTATCATCATTAGTATCGTTATTATCAATATTATCATTATTTTCATTATTGTCATTATTATTATTGATATTATCATTTCTATCATTATTTTTTATTCTTATTATTATCACTATTATTCTTATTATTATTTTCATTATCATCATCATCATTATCATTATTATCATCGTCATCATTGTTATTATCGTTACTATTGTTATCATTATTTTCGTTGTTATTATTACTAATATTATTACTATTATCATTATTACTGTCACGACTACCATTGTTACCAATAATATTATCATTATTATTACAACAACCATTGAGATAATTACTTTCACTATTATTTTTAGGATAATCATCATAATCACCATCATCATCAATGTTATTTTGATTATTATGTTTCTATTATTATTAACAATCAAATTTATTTCTATGATATGATAACAATAATGATAATAATAAAGATAATAATGATAATAATAATAATAATAATAATAATAATAATAATAATAATAATAATAATAATAATAATAACAATAATAATAATAATAATAATAATAATAAAATAATAATCATGATGATCCCTATAATAGTAGTAATAACTATAATGATAATGATAATAATAATGATAATAACAAAGATGATACTAATAATGATGACAACAACAACAACAACAACAATAATAATAATAATAGTAATAATAATAATAATAATAATGATAATAGTAATAATAATAATAATAATAATAATAATAATAATAATAACAACAATGATAATAATAATGATCATAATAAAAAATAATAACAATAATAATAACAATGATAATAATAACAACAACAACAATAATTGTGATAATAATAGTAATAACAATAATAATAATGTTAATAATAGCATTAATAATACTAATAATACTAATAATGATAATAACAATCACACTAAAAGAATTGAAAATAATAATACGGATGAAAATAATAACAGTAGCATTAATAATCATATTGATAATAATAATAATAATAACAATAATAATAATAATGATAACAATAATAATAATAATAATAATAATAATAATAATAATAATAATAGTAATGATGATAATAATAATAATAATAACAATAATAATAATAACAATAATAATAATAACAATAATAATTATAATAATGGTGATAATAATCATAATAACAATAGTGATAATGATAATAACAACAATAATAATAATGATATAATAGTAATGATAATAATGATAAAATTAATAATAATAATAATAATCATAATAATTATAATAACAATAACATTTATAATAATAATGATAATAATAATAATAATAATAATAAAAATGAAA
>NC_061857.1:15716479-15721479 GCF_019202785.1 Penaeus chinensis
ACGGCCTCCCCGACTGAGAGGGGAGAGCAGGCTGAACCAGCCGCATCAGCTCCTGCCTCCTCAAACAAGCCCGAAAGCCGAAAGGGCGGGCCGAAGCGTCCGAGGCCGGATACCGAC
This sequence comes from Penaeus chinensis, assembly GCF_019202785.1. Lineage (NCBI taxonomy): Eukaryota > Metazoa > Arthropoda > Malacostraca > Decapoda > Penaeidae > Penaeus > Penaeus chinensis. The sequence goes on from NC_061857.1 coordinate 15,716,597, forward strand.
TCTGATGAAGAGTCGGGACCCCCTAAACGCTTCACCCAGTTCAAAGTGCCAGCTAAACCCGAAGGCTTCGACAATGCCTACCAATTGGTCAGGGCATTGGAGTTGCAACGGAAAATCCGGTTGTCGATCCGGGTCGCCCGAGATCAGGGCATGATCATAATGCCCAAAGATCAAGCTACCTTAAATTTCCTCCGGGAAACGAAGGAGCTAACTGATGGGAGAAAAGTGAGTCTTTCCCCACTAAGTCCCGAGGAAAAGAGAACCAAGATGGTGCTACTTGGCTTCTCAGTCTCGTACGATGTGGAGCTGATCGCTTCACACCCACAGGTCGTGCAGGCTTCCCGAATGTCGAAGGGGAAGACCCCAACCAGGCAAGTCCTGGTGACCATGAAAGGTGCCCCAACCACTACCCTTGATCTGGGTAACTGGGGCACCTACAACCTTCGAACGTATGTGCCAGAACCACTTCGGTGTTTCAAGTGCCAGAAATACGGTCACCACAAGGCTAACTGTACAGCCAAGCCTAAATGTGGTGTCTGTAGCAAGGCACACAACACAGAGGTATGCCTCAAGGCATACAAAGAGGAAAAGAGGGACACAACAGCCAAATGTCCCAACTGTGCCAAGAAGCATCATGCCTGGAGCCTGACTTGCTCTGTCAGGAAAAAGGCGGCCCTCAGGCGACAAGAGGTTGCTCAAAACCGATCAGACTTTGTTCCTGCCCCACCGGGCACCCATGTCTGGGGAAGGAACAAAAGCGAAAAGGCCCCCCGACCTCCTAAGAGGAAGGAAGCCGCCCCCCAGCCGACACCGGATGTCTCCAACAAAAAGGAGTTTCCGACAATGCCAAAGGTGCAGAAAAAGAAACTAAAGAAAAAAGTTTCTAAGAGCACCACAAAAACCTCCCCAACAGATGATCATCTCCTCTTTGACGAGGACGATATGACTCTCCTGTTAACTGCTGTTGTCACAGCAGTAGCAACAGCCCTGGGGAGGTCGAGTGAGGAGGCCGAGAAGGCAGTTTCGGTCGCCATGACGGCAATGACCCAGACTGTCGCAGCCCTGAAGGGAAGAAAGCTGGCTAGAGAAAAACCAGCCTCACCCTCACCCCAGGACGAGACTCCCCTCCCCACTCCAAACCAGGCCATGCCTTCACAGGCAGAGCCAAAACAGGCTGAATCTGTGCAGCCAGAGCCAGATCACGCTGACCTTGCCCAGGCAAGGCCAGCAAGGCCAGCCAAGAAAAAGCCTGAGAGAAAAGCCGAACCAACCAAAGTCAGAGCTACCAAAGGCTCTCCACCCCCCAGTGGACCCAAGGATAGCCTGACAACAGACGAGGAGCCCTCAACCAGCGAGGACCTCGCAATGGAGTTGTCAGACTCCGACGATGTCTCTGATGTAACTATCACTGAGTAACATCATGACACACCATCTAAGCATCCTACAGTGGAACATCAATAGCTTCTCTGCAAAGAACGCTTTTCTCCAAGCAGTAGTGCGATCAAGGAACATTGACATTGTCATGCTCCAGGAGACATTAACAGTGGACACTGTTCGCTTCTCAGGGTACCATGCCTTCACACTGCCACGAACACCTGGCAAGAGAGGCTTGATCACCCTTGTGAGAGCAACAATCCCCTGCTCCGCAATAGCCGATGCATCGCACTGTGGAGACGATGTTGAATCCCTTGCCGTCGAGGTTCACCTGGCCGGGGGGCCCCTCAAACTGTACAATGTGTACAGCCGGCCACGCTGTAAAAGCTTAGACATCAGCCAGGTCTGTGCTTCTGCTGCACACGACCGAGTGATCATAGGGGGAGACTTCAATGCACACCACCCCATCCTGGCTCCCTGCCGGGCACCGGATGCGGCCGGCTATCACATAGCTGACGTGCTACAGACATTCCCTGAGATCGCTCTCCTCAACACCCAAGAGCCAACGCATGTCAGAGGAGGGGTCCTAGACCTCACCCTGGCCACTGCGACTCTGGTGGGGAGGATTGGCTGGTGTGTCGATGAGACCGTCACAAGTGACCATTACGGCACTATAACTACCCTCATGGATGCTGGCCCAGCCGAAATCCTAAGACCAAATCCAAGATGGAAAACAGACAAGGCCAACTGGCAGGCGTTTCAAAACGCCTTGGCCCTCTGTCTGAGATGCAACAATCCCCCACAAAGCGAAAATGTGGAAGTGCTCGAAGCCAGCCTGCTAAACGCCATTAATGAAGCAGCCTCACAGACCATACCCAAAACTCGGCCTGGGTCCAGAAGTCACAAAGACGCCTGGTACTTCAATGACGAGATCAGGGAGGTCAACCACAGGGTGAACATGTGCCGAAAACTATTCCGAAGGCAAAGAACCCCTGACAACCTATCCCTCCTAAGGGAAGCTGTCACGGATGCCAAGGAAACTGCCAACAGAGTCAGGCAGGAAAAGTGGCTGGAATGGTGTGAGTCCTTCGACCACCAAACCACCCTTTCAGAGCTGTGGCAACGGGTCAAGCGAGCTACCAGCCGCTCAGCCCCGAGGTGCACCCATCACGACCCCCAAGCAGAGGCTAACAGACTGGCGCACGAGTTCTCTGCGAGAACGAGCAGCAACAGTCTGCCAGCCGAGCTGAGGGCAAGACAAGAGCGTCTACAGCCAGACAGACACGCTCAGATCAGAGAAAGGGCAGCCGAACCCGATAACTCAGACGTTATCTTTTCTCTGAGGGAACTAAGGAAAGCCTATAAAACCAGTTCCAACACAGCCCCGGGCTCTGATGGGATCTCGTACCCCATTATCTCCCACCTAGGACTAGCAGGTGAGCGTGCACTCTTGCAACTCATCAACAAGTCCTGGGAAACTTCCACTCTACCCCAGAGTTGGAAGAGGGCTACCATAGTTCCCGTCCCAAAACCAAAGGAGCCGGGGAAGTACCGCCCCATCTCTCTGCTCAGCTGCCTGGCCAAGACGGCTGAGAGGATGGTACTAAACCGGCTTCAATGGAAAACGGGACCCCCGCACGAACACCTTCACGGGTTCACAAGGGGCATGGGCACAGCACACAGCTTAGCCACGCTCTTAAGCACAATCAGCAAGGGCCCAGCTGTGGTGGTATTCCTTGACCTGGAGAAGGCTTTTGAACTGGCAAGTCCGCTTGCCATTCAGGAAAGCCTGATCCAGAAGGGAATCAGAGGAAAGCTCTTGGCTTGGATAGGTGACTACTTCAGGAACAGGACTGCCAATGTCAAATTCCAGGGTCACCTATCGCAGCACATGCCGCTCGAAAATGGAACGCCACAGGGTGGGGTTCTCAGTCCAGCCCTATTCAACACTTTAATGTCCTGCATCCTCAACATAAACCTCCCAGTGGGGTGCCAGATCATCTCGTATGCAGACGATCTCGCTATCACCTCCACTGGACCACGCAGCCAGAATAAAGCCCAGCGTTGTCTGGACCTCGTGTCAGAGGAGTGTTGTAGGACGGGACTAAAGATCTCTGCTGCCAAATCCAAAGCCATGGCTTTGAGACAGAGAGTTCGAGGCACAAGACTGAAAATCCAGGGAGTGGAATTAGAATGGGTCAAGGACTACCTATACCTTGGGGTAAGGATAGACCGGACCCTCTCCTTCCATAAGGAGGTCCAGTACCTGGTTGACCGAACCAAAGCAAGACTGTCTGTCATGAGAGCAATGACTGGGAGACGCATAGGGGCCAGACACAAAGTACTAAGATCATTCTATGTACATGCTGTCCGGCCCATTGTGGACTATGCCTCAGTCGCTCTAATTGCTGCAAAGAAAAAGCACACAGAAAAATTAGAAACAGTCCAAAATGAAGCTGCCAGGATCATTCTGGGTGCCCCGAGGTGGACGAAGGTCCTCAACCTCCTGATGGAGGCAAACCTTCTCCCCCTGGACTCACGAATCGATCTAACGGCAACACAATTTCTGTCAAAGGTCATCCAGGCTCCCAGGAACACAAGCCTAAGACAAAAATTAGTCAGATGCCTCGAACAAGACAACGAGCTCGTTGCAAACAACTCCTGGCTGTCTCATACAGCCAGGGTGTTGATACGCCATCAGCTCAAAGAACAGCTTCTTGCTAAGGGCATGGACTCCCCCCACCCCGACTTTGCCGAAGCCCCGCCGTGGGCACTGAGCCTGATAGAGTTCAACATAATGAACCTGTCAATGAAAAAGAGCCTATACCCCATGCCTAGCCTAAAGGCAGAAGCCCACAGGGTCATTGCAGCCATCACTCCTCCGGGTAGTAGAACATACTACACGGATGGATCGGTCGATCCCTTGAGCCACACTGCAGGCGCCGGCTTTGCAGCTAGGGATGCCACACGATCCATGAGGGTAACAGACAACGCCTCCTCGCTACAGGCAGAGGCAGTTGCAATCATGGGAGCCCTAGGCCACGCGTCCCTAAGGGAAGGACACGTGGTCATACACACAGACTCCAGGGCAGCCATTGACTGTCTTCAGCACAGCTCACCCACAGACAACATCTACCTACTGACCACGATTCTCACAATGGCACAGAGAATTCTTGCTCAGGGTAGAAGAATTATCATCAATTGGGTCCCAAGCCACATCGGCATCAGAGGGAACGAGCTTGCTGACAGACTAGCCGCCGCTGGCAGGGGTATGCCCCCAAATCCCATGACGATAAAACCGAGCCGAAAATTACTTATGGAGAAGTGTGCCTTGGTCGGTCGTACCTTCCTACGGCAGCTCCACAGAGAGGAAACGAGAACCTCCCCCTCGGCCAGCTGGTACTCAGACGCCACAGGCTCTGAACCACTGGCACTCTCTGAAGTAAGCAACAGAGGTACCGAAGTCATTCTTCACAGAATGCGCCTAGGTTACCACTGTGCATGGCAGA
>NC_061857.1:15728979-15736479 GCF_019202785.1 Penaeus chinensis
CCATTACTAGGGGCTATGTAACTAATGTTATATTTTATTCATATACAATCATATGATTCAAATACTGTTATTTTGTTTGTCACTTACATATATGTCTGTGAGGATGTTCATTGATTTACCTGTTGAATCATTTCTCCCTACCATACGAGACATAACAATGCCGTGCTGTCTTTCCCTTACGGAAGAGTTGTGTGTTGCTGTAACGTTTCTATCTCCATCACCCATTGCCACATGCTACATATATGCTATATATGTGACTTATAGCTCTGCTTAGACCATTATACAATATGACAGATAGACTCCTTGTGGGGAGACAAGGGGCAACACTTTGCTCCTCGAGGCGCAGCCTCACTTTAATATCACTGTTCTTTTAATAAAGGAGTCAATACATCTTGTGTGTCTGCCTGACACCCTAACTCACCATTCACCATACCCTTGTAGGACCCACCTCTCGGCCCCTACAATTGGACGATGAGGTAGGAAGAGTAGGTGGGGAAGAAGGTAAAAGATGAGGATGGTGGAGGAGATGGAAGAGAAGGAGAATGCTAAGGAAGAGGAGGGGTCGGGATGGAGAAGAAGTGGGAATGGAGAAGAAGGGGGGATGGAAAAGGAGGAAGGGGAAGATGAAGAGGAAGAAGAAGGAGGTGGAAAGGGGATGAAGGAGGAACGGATGAAAGATTAGGAAAAAAGAAGGGAAGATGGAGGAGGAGGAGGAGATGCAGGAAGAGTGAGAAAAAGATTGAGGCGTTAATGGGGGGAGATGAAAGGGGAGAGGGGGGAGGGGGAGGGGAGAAAGAAAGGGGAGTAGAAAGGAGAGGAAAATGAAACGATGTGGAGGGAGAATAGCACGAGGAAGGAGGTACAGGAAAATGGACGGAGAATGGGGGGGGGCATAATGACAAAGGAGAAAGTGGAAAATGAAGAAAGAGGAAGAGAAAGAGAATGTGGAAGAAGACTGTGAAAGTGAACCAGGGGAAAGGAGAATGGAAGAAGAGGAGGAAAGGGGGAGGAGTGAGAGAGATATGCGATACTTAGGTGGGGAAGAGGAGGGGGAGGAGGAGAAAGGAAAAGCACAAGGAAGTAGAGACTGAAGAGGAATAAGAGAAGGACAAAGAAGTAAGAAGTAGGAAGAAGAGAGGGGGACAAAGGGAAGGACGCAAAGAGACAATAAACATTAAGCATCAAGATGGAAAGGAATAATTAACTGCATGAAAGGAAGAGCAGAACGAAGTGATAAAGAGGACAGATGAATAGACAGAATAAATGAAGGGAAGCAACGTGGTGAAGAATAACAAAGGGAGAGGCGGGATTAGGACATCATTGTTTTCATTACTATTTTTGTTACAATTATCATCATTATTCCTCCTATTATCATTATCATTATTATAGTTATTATCATACGCCGAAATAGAATCTTCATTATTATCATCATCATTTACATCATCATTTTATCGTAATTACTATTATCAAAATTATTATCATCATTGTATTATCATTATCATTACTATCATTATCATTAAGATTACAATTATGATAATAACAATAACAACAAATATAGCAATAATAAAATTTATTATAATTATAATTACAATTACAATTATAATTATAATGATATTAAGCTTATCAGTGCCGATGACGATGATGATGACGATGGCGATGACGAAGACGAAGTCGGTGACGATGATCATTATTATTATTATGATTATTATTACCATTGACATTATCATTATCGTTGTCATTACCATTACCATTAACATTATCAGTATTATCATTATAATCATCATTATTATCTTTATCAGTATTATCATTATAATCATTATTATCATCTTTCTCAGTATTATTATTGTTACTGTTATTAATATTATCATTACCATTGTCATTATCATTGCTGTCATCATCACTATTATTACTATTATTACTTGTATTACTATAGTTATCTTTATCATCACCAATATCATTATCATTTTACAATGGTAATAATTTTTGTTTTAATTATTATTACTATTACTATCATCATCACTTTTATTTACATTATTACAGTTATCATTATCATTATTATAACTAATCACAACGATCATTATTGTAACTATAATCATTGCTGTTATTATTATTGGTATTATCATTATCGTTGTCATCATAACCATAATCATTACCATTTCTATAACTATCAATTATAATTACAATTATAATTATGGTTATAATTACACTTACAATATCATATTTCTAAAATCATAACTTTAGCGTAGACCCAGTAACCTTCAATGTGTCTGGCTGGTTCGGGCTCAACCGAGAATACAGACTTTTATTCAGAAAAATAATTCGTCTGCGGTGAATATGTATAAGGTTCCAGGCCTACTGCATGCTGCCACCACCCGATTAGTAGATTCGGGAATCGTGTCTGTTGTGTATGGGGGTGTGAATGATGTGTGAGAGAAGGGTGGAAGGAAAATATTGAGTATGTGTGCTGAATGTTGGATATGTAAGTGTGAAAAGGGAGACAGCGTAAGTTGACCGTCAGCGTGGACGTGTTTGGAAGAAAATGCAAGTTTATAAAATTATTATTCTGCCCTTCGGTTGAGCATCCGCCTGCAGGTGTAACGATTTCCATGGTATTTTGAGTCTGCTCTTTTTATGAACGATATATGGTAAGATATCAAATTGGATGTACTCTGATTCACCTAGCCATTTTACAGCCTTTCAGCGTTGCAGCCCTTCAACTTTAATTTTCCGGCTGGGAATGTGTGAAAGCTCTAACATGGTACAATGTTTATTGAGTAGCAAATTACATTCACAAGGGAATTGCACAATTTGGTTAGTTATGGAAAATAATTACAGATACTTGCATCACCAGTTTATTACAGCGGGGGTAATACACATGGAAAACCAACACCAGAAACACCTACAAGGGCACATATACATATAATTATCCGTAGGTTGGCCTCATTCCATATGTGCTTTTACCAAGGTGTCAACATGAAAACATACAGATTCCTAAATTAATAAAGTTAACCCTCTGAACAAAATGGAGACTTGGTCCTTCTCAGCTCTCTAGCACTTTGATAGATTCACCGAGTATGGCTTTGAGACCCCGCAGATGGTGATGCAGCATGTCACACGCCTACTGCAGAAGAGACTTGTTGTCTCATACTCATAAAAATAAAAAAATAACTTGACTTATGTGAGGAAATCCAAACTCAACAATCCTAGCGCAAAGCAAGGTAAATCCAAAAGAAAGTGCACAAATATAATTCACATTAAGAGCAGGACCAATGTTTCGGATCACATTCAGAACTGATGTTAGAACTGTAGTCAAGACTGAAGTGTTTGCCTTTCCTAAAACCATGGGTACTTATACCTCGAAAGAAACCCTCAGGCCATGCCCCATGCAAATGAGTATCCCAAAGACCAACCCGATAATTACACAGGCGAAAGTACCTAACCATCCATGAAAAAGGAAGATAAGCTATGTGACGACCATCACCCCCTTCAGGGGTTATGACGACACTTTGAAGACGTCGCCGAAGAGAAAGAATAATTGAAAATAAGGGCAAGCACATGAAGACAACCAGTAATGCACAGTTTGGAGGAAACTGTGTCTTTAGGATAAATTTACGATAACCAATTTTGAAAAAAAAAAAAAAAAATCAGTCACATTTTTTCTTGGCGACTTCAACACCGTCCAAGCAATGAGACTTCAGAATTACGTTTAGTTGGTATACAAATAACCAAGTCGATATTGATTGGATTATTGATTGGATGTAGCCGCAAGATGCGCGGGGTTTTATATATATATATATATATATATATATATATATATATATATATATATATATTTATATGCGTACGGCTGGTCAGGCATCAAGACCGCAACCAGGGCGCAGGACTCTTCGGGGAAGCTACCGCGTAACTTCAGGGTTGAAGAGGCAGGCATGTGGCATGGTCGAGAGCATCAACCACGTGACGCCCGAGCAGGGTGTCAATCCAGGCAAAATCAGCCTTAGAGTCGGCGAGTGCGCAGCCGTACACTACAATTATCATCATTATCTTTATCATTACTATTTTTATTATTAATATTCTTCTCTTTCATATTATTTTTGCTACAATTATCACTGTCATCATTATTGTCATTACAATTGTATTTTTTTTTTTTCATCGTTAGCATTATTTTTTATATTCATTATTATTATTCTTATCTATATCTTTAATCATTAATCATTTATCATTTATCGTCATTATCGTTATCATTAACATTATGACCCTCTTTATTGATATCATTATTATCATTATTGTCATCATTATTATCATCATACTTTTTATTATTGTTACTATTATCTTTTTTATTATAAACATTATTATTGCTAACATTATTGTCTTCATCGTCATCATTATGATTTAGATTTTTACTCTACTATTCAATATTATTTATCGTCGTCATCGTCATCGTTATCGTTATCGTTATCGTTATCGTTATCGTTATCGTTATCGTTATAGTTATAGTTATAGTTATAGTTATAGTTATAGTTATAGTTATAGTTATAGTTATCGTTATCGTTATCGTTATCGTTATCGTTATCGTTATCGCTAGTGTTAGTGTTAGCTTTATTGCTAGTGTTAGTATTGGTATTGGTATTGGTAGTGTTATTATGATTATTATTATTTGTACGGGTATTCTTTTAATTGGTCTTATAATTCTCAAATTTCTTATCAGTGTTTAATATGGAGGAATATTAACACATTCATTTTATTCCATAAAGATTCCACAACCCATAACCATTCATAATAAAACAAGACAAGAATATTAGTTCGGTGAATCACAATCACATCGGTGGAACAAGCACTTGAAGCTTTATGTCTCCAGTTATCATATGCTCTACTAAAAGGCTGCAAATAATACATACAATTAATGCTAATACAATGTATCGCTGATACAATATAAAAAAAATAAAAAATAAGCAAATACACGCAGAAAACTCATGAGTAGGTACAATGTACTGCTAACGCAAGCAGGGCCAGTAGCAAAATGACAGACCACTTAATTTACAGGTGAGGGTATACCGCCACACATCCGATTTACAGTCGAGAGCGAATATAAACAATTCATGTTGTATGTGTGTGTGTGAATATATATAAATATATATATATACATATATATATTAGAAAATTATTGTATTAATGACCACGAATCACCAAAACCATAGTCATGCATCGCATGCAATTTATATAAACCCTTTACTTTATCATTATTATTATTATCATTATTATCAATAATATCAAGGCTTTGACCATAAGTCATTGCAAGAATCTGTCAGTATCAATGCCTTGTTTTTGATCAGTGGTTCCAAACTGTCTTCCGTGCCCCCCCCCCCCCCCTTCCCCTTTTTGCTTAAAGCAAACCCTTACGCCCCTCTTTTTGTAATTATATGAAATTGTTATTCTTATTCTTATTATAATTTTCATATATATTTTAGCACTGTTTAGGAAAACAAGGATTTTCCTTGGACGAAGATGAACGAAACAAATAATACATGCGTGAGGCATTTTACTAAGTAACTAAAGTTACCAAACATTTCATTCCAAGGGAGCGAAAAAAAAAAAATCAAAATGGACCTGCAGTTCCAAGAACTAAATATTAATAAAAAAAAAAACATGGCATATAATATCTGAAAATACTCATGTGCCTGAAATGGACATACAAATCTTGCAAACCACTGATTCCATGTAATGGATAGTTTCACTAACTAAATATAAAAATATAAAGACATGGCCCGTTCATAACAATTAATGTTCCCGAAGTAATGAAATGTAAAGACATTCCAGTAGAGAAATTAAACCAAGATATCCACAGTTCCACATTACGCCATTACGAAACATGAAAGCACTGGCTATACATCATCTACCAAGGCCTTCCGTATGATATGTAGACACTTTTCAGGAAAAGGGGCACCCCTACGGTTGGGAACCACTTGTTTCGATCGTGGGGTTCCAGTGGCAGAGGTCATCATTTTTATCTTTGCATTATTATTATTATCATTTTTATTGTTGTTGTTGTTGTTGCTGTTGTTGTTGTTGTTGTTGTTGTTGTTGTTGTTGTTGTTGTTGTTGTTGTTGTTGTTGTTGTTGTTGTTGTTGTTGTTGTTGTTGTTGTTGTTGTTATTATCATACTTATATCTAAGGTAGGGCGTTAGAGGTTTAAGAGAGAGAGAGAGAGAGAGAAAGCAGAGACTCACAGGCGGGCAGGCATGCAAATACACAGACGGAGAGACGGGCAAACAAGCAGACAGACAGCAATTTCAGGGGAAAGGCAGCCAGACAGACGAGCAAAGAGAAAGGGGCGAGAGAGAGCAGGGGCAAATATATGAAAAGAGACAAAGTGGCCCGCCGCGCGCTGTAATTTTGGCGGGAAAACTGATGGATTTATAGCCAGCCGTTCGTCTCTGTAACGGCCGCGCATCCATTGCCAAGTATTAGCGAGCTGGTACTCTGGTATTCGGATGATTTACAAGCATTTTTTCCCACTTTTTATGGCTTATATCCTCTTGGTATATGATCATTATCTGTATTGCTGGAACTACTCTGCTGGAATTGCCTCAGAAGTAATATTACCACATTTCATTCTGTTTTCGTAATATATGCACCGCCCAACATAAGGTCTACTAGACATACGTAACGTGGCCACACAGATACCGGTGCTCCGATTTTTATTTCGGCTTTTTATTTTTACATTTCTTTCTTTTCTGAACGTGTAGTTTTCGCCAGCACTTACTCTTTCCACCAAGATTTAGCTATCCAGCGTTCCCGCCGTCGGAGAGGACGCAGGAAGATAACTATGTGGCTCTAGATCAGGGGCTCCCTAGCTTTTCCACACTTTCGCCCTCGTGGCTTCCAGGTGGATTCCTAGCGCCCCCCCCCCCCCCTCGCTCATATACATATGGTAACACTTTTTTATTGCGGTATGCTTCAAATTTTAAGTTTATGTTTATAACATTCATTCAGATTTTGTCAATATATATAGATAAATATATACAATATATATAATATATATATGTGTGTGTAAATATTTATGTATATATTAACCTCCTAATGCCATCCTCTTACCCCCTTTGACTAAATTTGGTGTAAAGTATAATGTCGAAGACTCCAAATGTATAGTTTTGAAAAGCAGTTATGACTGTTATTACTGTTTTCATCACTATTGTCATGGTTTATATTTTTGGCTTTGCTGTGATTGCTATTAACAATGTTCTTTTCTGACTTTTTTGTGATCTAATGACCGTCATTTTAGTATTCTAGATATCAGTGTTATTATTATTTTGTTATCATTTTCACTAGTATCGTTACTATAATCATAAATTTTTTCGTTGTCTCTATCATAATCATTATCATTATCACCATGGCCATTGTCATCATTATCATTATAATTACTAATATCATCATTATCATTATTGCCATCATCGTTATTGATATTATTATCGATGTTTATTTTATCGCAACTATGTTCTG